>NW_009732193.1:120701-141229 GCF_000703405.1 Apaloderma vittatum | reverse complement strand
AAGAGTTCTGCTCTGCAGGAGGTCACTTTGACAGCTCTTTGATGGCTTACCCAAAAGGAGCTAATGGTCTTAGCCCGGGTACTAACGGACTAAAGTCCACATTACGAGCACTATCTTTATTACAGGTAGTTTCATAACAGACGTTCAGATCTGGAGATGGACACACTGTTTTTTCTTCAGAAAGTCTCTTTCCAAAGATGGAAGGAAAGAGCCACTGGTCCCATTTTTAGAGATGCAAAGTCAAAAGTTACAGTGGAATGCCTGAGGTCAAAGAGTCAGGAGGAAGGAATACATCTAACTTCCAAGTCCCAGGCAGTGTCCCTAAATCATGTTGTTTATGTATTCACAATTTCCTTCAGCATAATAAAACTCTAATTATCTTCAGAGGTGCAGGATAAGGACTCCAAGGCTTAGGCAAGAATATTTACATGATTAAAGCTCCAAATGTGGTTTTAAACATTTTACTGGCTTTGGGGCTTTTTTTTTTTTTTTTCAAGTAAATCTGCAGTCAAAATCAGCATCCACAGAGAAATTCAGCCAACATGTTTTGCTTCTGTCACGGATTAGACTACACACACTCTGCTTTTCCCCATTCATTTTTAAGAACCAACTATTCTCAAGGGTTTTTTTCTACTTCGGGGGAAAAAAAAAGAATTACAGCTCCATAGGAAGAAAGAGACAGATTTTGTTGTCTGCTAAGAGTGTGCATGGAACTTCTTGAAAATATCTGTAAATAGGCTTCATTTAGCTAGCTAGGCGGGCTACAAGTAAAACTCCTCAAAGATTCTTTCAAACACAGTGTCTTACTTTTTTACCAAGGAGATGCATCTGAAATTTAAATGCCTCTTTATCAAAATTCTCCGTTCTAGTGACTTATATAGAAATAGCCTCCAAATCTCATCTCCAGATGCCAAAGAGATTTGGGAAAGAAGTGTTAGGACTGGCATCTTCTGGGAAAGGTGGAGGTTACCTCATTGCTCAAAGTCGAGGTGGTGTGGTTCACTGGATAAGGTGCTGAACTGAGACTGTGGAGTTTCTGCTGGTTGCCTTCCTGTGCTCACCTTTCTCCTGTTGTGTATTTAAATTAAAATTGCATTGAGGCACAGACTTTTTCAGAGTAAGCATTTCTATATCACCTAGTACAACATTGTTCCCGATCTTAACAGACACTTCTGCATGCACTAAAAATAAAATGAAACAAACAAAAAAACCAGAGTAAGCCATTACTCTTGTAACTATTTGTTTATCATTTTTTTTCTGTTACTGTCAGCTTTTTGTACTGTGCACCTTGTCTATAGGTAAATATCTGATAAAGACAGACTTTGTCTAAAGGAGCTGAGATATTAATTCAAGAGGAGAACAGGCAAAAAGTAAAAATGCAGAAAGGAAACAGATTTGAACAAGGTTGTGGTACTGAGTCTGGCTAGGTTGGAGTTAACTTTCTTCATAGCAGCTGGTATGGAGTTGTCTTTTGGATTTGTGACTAAAACAGTGTTGATAACACAGCAATGTTTTTGTTATTGCTGAGCAGTGCTTACACAGCATCAAGGACTTTTCTGCTCCTCACCCCACTCCATCAGCAAGAAGGCTGCGGGTGCACAAGGAGTTGGGAGGGGACACAACTGGCACAGCTGATCCCCACTGACCAAAGGGGTATTCCATACCATATGATGTCATGTTCAATAATAAAATCTGGAGAAATAAGGAGGAAGAGGGAAACATTCATTGTTACGGTATTTGTCTTCTCAGATAATGATTACATATGATGAAGCCTGGCTTTCTAGTAAGTCGTTGGACATCTGCTGGTTAATGGGAAGTAATATATTACTTATTTTGCTTTGCTTGTGCACAGCTTTGTTTCACTTATCAAATTGTCTGTACCTCAACCAGTGAGTTTACATCTTTCGCTCTTAGGATTCTCTCCCCCAGGTCCTGCTGGAGGGGAGGTGAGTGGGGCACTGGGTGGATGCTTGGCTGATGGCCAGAGTCAAGTCATCACAACAGGAAACATCAGACATGCAACCTGTTAGCAACTGTCAAATGTTTGAAAGATCACATGGCAAATGATTTCCACCACCACTCAGTGACCAGCTCCATCTCTTATATTCTAACTTAAGATGATGTAGCTGTTGTGCATGTTTACCAGGCTAAAATCAGAAGGTAGTCAGAATAACTGGGCTAACCCTACATTTTGGTTACGCCAGTCATGAAGGTGCAGTACTGTCTGTATAGAATGGGGTAAGGGAAATCGTCAGACAAAAGAAAATCGGCTTCTGCTCGATGCACAAATCCAATGAGTTTTCTCATCTACCAGCAGGTAAGTTGCAGCTCATTATTGCTGTGAGGATAGAGGTGGATGCACAAATGAATGAGGTGAGACAGCAGTAGCTCACTCAGGCTAAAATTATGAAGTCACTGCCTTAGGGAAGAGAAAGTCTCTCTAGCAGGTGTCCTTGCCTGCACTGTGGATAAAAGAAAAAAAACCCAACTAATCCACCTCCAATACACAAGTTATTTAGTTGTTGGGTTTTTTTTTTCCTGTGAGTGATAGCAGTACATTTCAGCCAAGGTTAATTGACCTCTGTCTTCTATATTATGTAACATTCAAATGTTACATAATACAAAACTTCATATGTTCATTCAAATGAACATTTGTTTTTTTCTGTTTTGTCCTTTATCTTCATCTTGGAAATTTATCTCCCCTGCTTTTCTAAAGGCAAACAAACCAAAAGACCAGCAACCTCAGGAGATTGGAGACAGTGACCTTGAAAACACTGAGATGGCTTGGCTAAGCATGTAAATGCAATGAGGCAGCACTAATTCATGTCCAGGTGTCTGGGAGGCAAAGACAATATAGCTCAGTATAACTAAACCATGTGAGGTGAGGTGGGGGATGGGAGGAAAGCATTTTCACAACTGCCTGTGTTTGGCTGAGTGATGACGTTGGACACCACCACGTCTACAGCATCATGCTGTCCCTCTGTGTGTGCCCGTGTTGTCTTTCACCTGGCTCTAACACATGAGGAGTGACCAAGACCAGCTTTGCTTCACCTCACTTCTGTAGTCATAACAGTTTTGGAGATAAGGGGTAATTTAAAAAAAACATGTAGACAAATTTCCTCCTAGGAAATGAGGCCGAGTGCTTTAAGTATCCGCTTACTAGGCATTATGAATTTCAACAAGGTCAAGGGCAAGGTCCTGTGCCTGTGTTGGAGCAACCCCAAGCACAAATACAGTCTGGGTGATGAATGGATTGGAAGCAGCCCTGAAGAGGACTTGGGAGTGTTGGTAGATGAAAAATCGAACATGAGTCAGCAATGTGTGCTCTCACAGCCCAGAAAGCCAGTCACATCCTGGGCTACATCAAGAGAAGTGTGGCCAGCAGGTCAAGGGAGCTGGTTCTTCCCCTCTGCTCTGCTTTCATGAGACCCTATCTGCAGTTCTGTGTTCAGCTCTGGGGCACTCAGTTTGAGAAGGACATGGACCTGTTAAAGCAAGTCCAGAGGAGGGACACAAAGATGATCAGAGGACTGGTGAACACTTCTCCTATGAGAACAGACTGAGAGAATTGGGATTGTTCAGCCTGGAGAAGAGAAGGCTCTTGGGAGATATTATAGCGGCCTTCCAGTACTTAAAGGGGGCTACAGGAAAGATAGGGGGGGACACTATCAGGGAGTGCAGGACTAGGGCAAAGGGTAATGGTTTCTTTTAAAGAGTGTAGATTTAGATTAGATATTAGGAAGAAATGTTTTGTTGTGAGGGTGGTGAGGCACTGGAACAGGTTGACCAGAGCAGTTGCGGACACCCCCTCCCTGGAAGTGTTCAAGGACAGGTTGGACAAGGCCTTTGTGCAACCTGGTCTAGTGGAAGTCATCTCTGCTCATGGCAGCACGTTTGGAAGGAGATGATCTTTAAGGTCCCTTCCAGCCCAACTCTTTCTATGATACTAGAATTCTATGATTCTATGATTCTGTGATTCTACTTCTCCGTGTTTCAGACAGTATCATTTTATTCTGCTGCTGTTAAATCAATCCAACATGGATGTCTGGACCACCTGACACTGTACCCATATAATACTTCTTTAAAGTATATCTATATGAAACCCAGTGTAGGAGTCTCTTCTGATTTAAGAACATCTTATTTCTGTGTAGTTGAACCTGTTCCTTGCTGACATAATCTGAATCAAAAAACTCCACTCTTTGCTAAGCCACAAAAGAACTGCTCATTATTTTATAATTAACTTCACTAAAGATACCTTGTCACAAATTAGAAATGGTTAAGAAAACTTTACAACCAAATCAGTTGATGGAAAGCATATGGAGCTCTAGCCAGGGCTGTGCTGCAAGCAATTCGGTAAGTTTGTATTTAACCCACTTCTGAAATCTAAGACAAGTCCAAAGCTAGCTGTTAAAAATTGTCTTCAACATGCTGCCTTCTGCCTTATTGTTGTCTTCATGTGCACAAACCCAGTGTTTATGCTTGAATCCATATAAGACTTCTTTTCCTTACACTTGCTCAGAGTCCAGCGCAGGAGCAGATGCAATCTCATCTGTTATTGAGGTTACAGTCGGAAGGCTCATTACTCCAACTGTTCCCTCATCCATCCTCTTTCCTTTTTCTGCTCTTGGGTTTGATTTATATTCAGAGGGTGAAATAACTGAAAATTTGTTTAGGAGCAAATCACAAGTAATATTGTAGAAGACCATCTATCACTCTGTACACACTGTATTCTTATCTTTTAAAATCACAGTTTTCTGTCAGCATTGCATGAAACATGAAATTTTGATCATATACATCCACAAAAGGGATGATCGGATTTAACTTCCATTGTCTGGAGATACGGAGGTAAAGCAAAATAAAAATCTGTTTTTACTTTACATACTACTTGTGTTTACATAATGAACTTGGGTTAAATCCTCCACTCCTGTGGCACTTGGTGGGCAGATCTGGATGCATTTTCCAAACTAAACCCAGAAAAGGAGTGCCAAAGATTGGTAATTCACAGTCTACAGCTGGCTGGGAGGAGTTTCTGCATCATCTTTGCATGTTATCTACAAGTGTGTAGGCATTAAGCCTGCAATAGTCTGTGACCACACCAACTGAGAGCAGAGAGGAAGTGGAGGCTCTTGTGATCTAGAGTAAGAAGGACTAGAGACATCGAATAATAGGAAAACTTTTCACAGGGAAGAACCCTAGGTTTCCAGTCCTCAAGGTGCTCTTCCCTTTACGGCTAAGTATAGAGAGGGTGGAAAAGTCTATGTGTATCTATGTCTTGAAAAAGTACTAGTGTTGGGCATGCAGTGATGCATTCCTCCACTTGGCCTTTAGTTTGACAAGCAGTCTGTACTGAAATGGTTGCCATTCAATGAGATTTGTATAGAGTCATTGACGTATCAGCCATAACACCCCAAATGTGGGAATCCACATTTTCCGGTGGTATCATGTGCGGTGACATATTCTTCCTTGCAGGTCTTTTTGTCAAACATTTCCCTGACTTAGATCATAACTCGGAATAAGCTGCGAAACAAAAGGGACAAGTTGGTAGTGACACCACTGGAGCAGAATAACAAAGTGAAGCTTGATGACGGTGAGTTAAAGATGTGGAATACCTGGGGTGTCTGCTAACGAGCTGTTGGGACAGAGCATTGCAATTAGGACCTATTAAAAGAAGATGCTCCCAATTCATTGCATACAGTTAACATAGTTGTGGGTGCTGATTCCCTCCACCACTGTCAGGGTGTAATACATCCTGCCTTTACAGGAACTTGAATTACTTCCCAAATGGTTTGTCCAATTTCAGATGAAAATTGTGTTTCAGACAATAGCACAGCAGTGTCTCCGGGATGAAAGTTGCTCTCTTCTATTTAGAAAATTAATGGCTTGTTTTGCTCAAACACTCTGTATCTTCTCCCCATGCTGATAATCTATTTTGAGCTATATTTAATGGTAAAAAAGCTGCAGCAGCTGAAGCCAGGCTCAAGGTGAACTAGCTTCCCATATAGAAAATAGAACAGCTGTCCTTCAATTGAGATGCAAAAGGAGAGGCCTTGACCAGTTGTGGTTGTTGAAGACTGGCTCACAGAGCTACCTAAGGAAACAATGGTCCATTTGTTTGTCTTTGGCCTGAAATTCATGTTGCAGATTCAAATTAGGAACATTCTATGCTTCTTTTCCAGAGATTTTGTGTACTGTTTAGCCTTGTTAAAACAGCTACTGTCTGCTGCAAAGGCAACTGCATTTCGGTGGTGGATGGAGATGAACCTAGAATGAGAAAATGTGTAAAGACAATGCTGTCAGAAGGAGACTACAGCGTCATTGTTTCACCATGTGTTAGAAACACATGGCTGGTACCAAAATCTTCCAGCTGGAGAAATGAGGCAGACAATGGGGATTGTTCAAGGGAGAAGATAGACCTCTGGGAGAGGATATTTTTTCTAGTTTCAGAGGAAACAAAAAAACAAAAAAAAACCCCAAACACACCAACCAAACTAATAATCAAACCGGTAAGCCTGAGGGAGCAAAGGGGCAAGGAGCAAGCCCGAGGGAGCACAAAAACCAAACAAGTAAAACCCAAGCAAAACCAAACCAAGCCAATGAAAGAAAATAATAATCAAACCAGAAAGCCCAAGGGAATTGGGATTTCTCTCCCATCTCTTTTCCCTCGCGTGGGTAGCAGTCAGTGGGACGTGACGTGAACTTGTATCTGGCTGTCGTAGCCACACAAGTGAGTGAGTCCAAGTAGAAATATGTATATGCGTGTGGGTGGGTGGTGATGAGACACACACAAATATATACATTATAAATAAATAAATATATTTTTCCTTAAAACAAAGATCCTAGGAAGTCTGCGAGGCCCTTGGATCAGGAGAGTGGCAGGGGCAAGGGGCGAGGACATCCTTCACAGAGTAGGGACTCGGTGCAGCCCCTTGTTTCAGGGAAACTTGCTCTCCAAGCCAAAAAAAAAAGTAAATTTAAAATATTCAAGAATGACTTAACTTATGGATGGAAGCTGGAGAGAAACAGCTTTTTTTTTTGTTTTTTTTTTCTTTTTTCTTCCTCAACACCCTCTTTCCCAACTTCTTTTGTCTCCGTTCCCCATCCCAGTGACTTTCTTCTGATTTTCTCTGATAACTGGGGGATGAAGAGCAGGGAGAGAGTGCCTGGCCTCGCCACGGCAGCTTCTCTGCTAGTCGAGGCCTAGAATTTTTTTTTTCTGGTTTTTGTTGTTGTTGTTGTTGTTTTTTATTTTTCAATATATACCATCTTCAAGCAGATGTTTGGGAGGATAAAAGCTCTGGCCAGTGGTTTCTGTTACAATGAGACCAGTAAAGATCTTGGTTCTACGAAAATCATTTTTAAAAAAATCTTTTAGGCCGATGGCATCCTGGCTTGAGGGCGTCCAGCAGCAGTAGGGATGTGATTCTGCCCCTGTGCTCAGCCCTGGGGAGGCCTCACCTCGAGCCCTGTGTGCAGGGCTGGGCCGCTCACTGCAGGAAAGACCTTGAGGTTCTGGAGCGGGTCCAGAGGAGAGCAACGAGGCTGGGGAAGGGACTGGAGGGAAAGTTCCAGGCTCTTCTCCTGGGCAACCAGTGACAGAACGAGAGGGCATGGCCAGAAACTGCATCAGGGGAGGTTCAGGTTGGGTCTCAGGCAGCCCTTCCTCATGGAGAGGGTGCTCAGGCACTGGGATGCACTGCCCAGGGAAGTGTTGGAGTCACCGTCCCTGGAAGTGTTTAAGGAGAGGTTGGATGTGGCACTTAGTGCCCTGGTCTGGCCGATGTTGTGGTGTTGGGACATGGGCTGGACTCGGTGATCTCAGAAGCCTTTTCCAGCCACAATAGTCCTGTGATTCTGTGATACTATGAAAACTAGATTTGCTATCTTTGGTGATATCAGGCATCTTTTTACCCAGACTGTTTGGAAAGATGAACAAGGCAAGACTCATTATAGGGACTTGAGGTATCCTGTCTTCAAAATAAAGCCTGTTAAAGCCATATTTTCAGAAGAGCTCCATTTCAGCTGTCTCATTAAGTGGGTAGATTTCCAGGGGAACAGCAGCTCCCCAGGAGCTAAACACCATTGAACATGCATGCTTAGTGCCTTTGAAAATTGGCCCTAAATACAAACTATGCCTTAAAAAATACTCTATTCTGGGAGACACAAGTAACTCAGTGAATAAAGTGCTCAAGGGTTTTTAATTCTTCTTGTGCACAAGGCCATCCATTGCCCCCTGAGGAAAGAGAGGGACCAAATGTGAACTCAACTGTCTCTGAGGTACTCGAGATAATTGTGGTACAACTGGTTTGATTTGGAAATGGAATTAGAGTGTTCTTTTTTGCTCTTCTAATTAATTAGGGTTGAATGTCTATATGTGCAGCTCCTTCAATTACTTCTCTACAGATTGGACCCCACCCAGTCTATTAAATTCTGGTATTTGTGTATGGAGTGAAAGCACTCTACAGACACAAAGCTCTCAGCTAGATTACTTCTCTCAGAAGTTACATTTCGGGAGTTGAGGAAAGTGAAACACAAAGCCTGACAGAGTTTGATAATTGCAACCCAACTGTTCCCTTCCTGCCTTCAAACCAAACCATGTAAGGAGTCAAGCAAGACATATACTGTCTGCGGTGTTTCTGTTTGACGTTCAAGTCCTTTTTTCCCCCCCTTGGCAACAAGGAAGATCAAAGGGAGTCTACAGCAGAGTTTTAAATAGCCAAACTTTAATGAGTGTAAAATTAAAAAGAAAAAAAAGACAACACTGGAAAAACTTAAACAAAACAAGCCAAACCCTTCTCCCAGCTGTTCAAATAGTAAAATATGCAATTCTGAGACAGTGTAAGCTAAGTGCAAGTCAAACCCAGAAAAGTTCCAAAGAAATCTGTGAAGAAAAACAGCAAGAAAAGCAGACACTGGTAATGTCCCTGGTACTGTGGTGGGGACTTAGACATACTCAGTCTAGTCACAGCTACGGAAACACAGCTGGATGCAAGGATACTGGTGTCTCCACTTGCCTCTAGACAGCAGCAATTTCTGCTCTGTGCAGTTCAGGTCCTGATGGCCAGTACCCCCATAGACTGCTCACAAAGTGTAGCAGACTCACTTGCATGTTTTTTAACAGCAATATTATTCTCAAAGCCTGTCCTTTCTCCCTTCTTTTCTCCTGAGATGAAATCTTTGCACCATTTCAGTGAAGAATTTGAAACTGATTATACATCTGCCAAATCAGTCTCCTTAGCTACGAAAGCTGGACTGGGAAGATAGAAGCAGGTTAGTTAGTTGCTAAAGCTATTGCTGCTCATTTTTCCAGCTTTTTCTGGTGCATGGTTATTGTCTAAAGTACCTAGGAGCATTTGTTCTTTTATGTATATACTTAGTACCATTAGTAAGAGGAGATATTTATAGGAGTGGATGAGTCTTTCCAGTCTCCAGGAAATATTTCACAGTGAAGACCTTCTAACAAAAATTTATGAACTTTCACTTTCAGCTTCAGAAAGCCACTTTCTCTTGCATTTTCAAACTCCTGACTCAAGTTTTGAGGATGTTTAATTAGGAGTGTTTCCTCTCGTGCTTTTAGAAAGACTTTGGTAAATTAAGAGGGATTTAAAGATGAAAGAGTATATTCTCTTAAAACCTCAGGGTTATGAAAGAACAGGGTCTGTACCGTGAGCAGATGTTGGAGACTTTGTTTTTTAACATGCCAAACAAATATTAAAAAACATTTTTCAGCTTGCCAAAGTCCATGTTCCTGACACATTGTAATAGTGTGTTTTCCTGAGAATGTCGGGACAGAAAGCTGCTCTTGCACCGACGCCTCAAGTAAATTGCAAGGCTTGTACAGGACTGAGGGAAGATTTCTGCTTGTCACTGCACAGATAATACTTCCCATTCAATGCAATTCAAAGTGAGTACACTCGAATGAGTGTATACCACATAATTTCCCATTGGCTAAGCAGAACAATTCATCAAACGCCCATATGTGTGAAACTCTACCTTATAAGAAGTGCCCCAGCTCTGAGGAACCTAGTGCCATTCGTGTTTGAAGTTAGACAGTTGTGATGTGGGTTGTTGAAAGGTGTGAGAGGAGAAGAAACAAAGGAATATGGAAACCGTTTTTTTCTTTTACCATCCTTGGAAACTGTTTTGTAATGGCAAAATGCACACTTCCCAATACAAGCAGTTACATCTCAATGGAGGCACTTTGCAGCAATCATTCACTTAAGGTTTCTGGATGGTCTGAGGTGGATTTTGTAGTTTACTAAGTTCAGCTACCATGGAAGAGTCTAGAAACTGGGGAGTAAGCTTGGCAGCTTCCTGAGATTTTTATTTTAGTGTGTTTATTTTTCAAGGATGTGTTCTTAATAGATTGCACAAACAGCTTTGCATTAAGGGTGCTTGACCGTAGCCCTGAGCCACAATGGATGTTGAAAGGATTGAATGAGTTTCCCAGCTCCTCTGTGAGCTGCAAGGGAGGCGTGTGTAGGCTTTCACGCTGAAGCCTCTGATTAAAGCAAACTCTACGCAAAAGGAAAACGCAGCTTCCTTTTGTGAAGAGCAATTCCAGGCGCTGTTAAGTAAATTGCTAGGTGCACACCTACTACAGGGGACAGAGACGGGAAGGGAAGGGGCACATAAGCACTGCGGCATAAGTGAAGAAGCTTCTTGAAGGTTAGTCGTGAGTAAAAGACATTACAAATGTCAGGCCTATTTGTGAAGTTCCTGCTGGTCATCAGGAGCTTTACTTAAGGTGATGTCGCCTTATCTGTGTCCCTGCCTCTCTTTGCCATATTTAGAGAGTAGAAGTGAGGCAAGGAGAATTGATGCAGCACAACTGAAAGTAAGGGAAACTTTACTGATAAAGACCCAGCAGGACATAATCATAGCAGCGATCACTCCAAGGCTCTTATTTTCATGTCTAGGTCAGGAAGATGTGCTAGGAATACAAAGGACCTTTGTTTTCACATCTGATTTACCTGACAGGTCTTGGTGAGCCATAGACACAGCTTAAACAGTCTTCTCTGATGTTGCACGAACTGCTCTACCCCTCTCAGGGAGGTGGAAAGTGAATGGCTGGAAGCCCTTTCCAGGAGAAACCTCCACTTTTTGCAACTTCAAATCAGAGAAAGGAGATGGCAAATGTAAGTTTACTTGTGATAGAACAAAGACAGAGGGAGACAAATGGGACCTTAGGTAATTTCTTTATTTTAAATTAGGACAACTTTTAATTACATGGTCTTTATCCCACCGTCCTGCCTCAGAGGAGAAAGGCGTTCCTGCCAGTATGGTGATACACAGGGTACCAGGATAAGGTGATGGCTAGAGAGGCAACAGTCTGGAGGAGGTACCAGGGTCCCAAGAGAGGGATAAAAATAAGTGAGAAAAGGACAAGATAAGAGGTGTTGGTTTGGCTTCATTCCCTATTCTTCATCAGCTTCTGAAGAGGAATCCTTATCAGTAGATGTATCTCTGTGAGAGCAGAGGGCATAAGCCTCACTCAGGGCTTTGCCTCTCTGTAAATCCAGAAAGAATTGATTGGCACAGTGGGCAGTGTCTGAGCTTTGTTTTGATCATGTAGATTGCTACTCCATGTTCTAGAAAATTGTACCATTACTGCTACTTAGCTAATTGTCAGTAGGGTTTATGGTGAAACTAAATGGCTCACAAAGTTGGCATGAGTAAAAAGTGCTTCTGTAAATGCCATTTTTACATCAATTTCACAGCCTTTGTAGCATGGGTCTTAAGAGCTTTTTTTTTTTTTTTTCTTTCTGCAGGCCCTGTACATGTTCTCCCTTCTCTTGATCCTGAGATGGACCAGGATGCTGAGTTACACCTCCAGCAACAATTTCTCTAATGACAGATTCTTTAATACATTTACCTCTGCAGAACCACACCAAGAAACAAGACTGCTGCTCACTGGAAAATAAGTTTTGCTGCCCTTTTTCTGCATTTCCAAACACCTAACAATTACCTTTTTAAATAAGACCTGTTTGATTCCGTTTCTTTGGGCAGCTGTTTAGGAAATGTCTTTCCCCTCAGAAATACCCCACTGATTTATCTAATTTTCTCATTACTGGGTGGAACGGTTTTCTTTTGAGGCTGACACAATGAATTTTGATCACTAAACAAAGGCAGAAACTGTGACAAAAGAACAGAGGTGAGGAAAATATAATAATTTGAAATATTGCCTTGGGAATGGCTGGAGATTGTCCTCCAAGCTCAGTCTCTTCTCTCTCAAAGTATTGTGGAAACACAAGGACCTTGTGGTCCTCAGCACATGTAAAAATTCCTGCCCCACAGCACTAACTGGATGCATATGTGTGTGAAAGATTTGATGTGCCATATTTGGTGCATTTTCTCTGTTCTTTTCCCTGAGGAGAGCTATCTTGCTGACATTACAAACAAGCAGACACTGCATGTATATGAAGCAGGGAAGAGACAAAAACAGGATGTTAAAAAGACTCATGTTGTAATGGGCCATTTCTGCTTTACAATGGTATTAATAGTGTGTTCCTAGCTCTGACTTTTAAGTAGAGCTGAAGGGCTTTATCTTGAATTTGTGAACAATATTTAGAATACTCGTGTAGTATTTATGTTCTTTGAAATTTCTGATCTTGCCATGTCTGAGAGTAGATCATGTGAATGGGATTAATAGCCCTCACTCTTTCTAAAAAGTTCTGTAATGGTTGTTTATGGGGTTACCTTTTCTGACCAATGATTACCTGGAGAGATGAAAGAGAATTGTTTTGTTTTTTCCCCCCATCTTCTTCCTTCAAAAAGCTACTTAAAAAATTAAGTCACTTGGAAGGAACCAGCTAGACCCTAGTAGGGTTAGATAAAGTATAAGCAATTGTTTTTACAGCTTTTATATAGCTCAGATAATTCTTTTAAATGTGAAATGCCATTATTTTATCTATGTCATGTTTCCAGATTTGGCTTTGTCATGAACAAAGCCAAATATGGGAAATAATACTCTGAACTAAAGCCTTTGTTTGCCCAAATTTTGGACTGATCCTGTGCAGGAAACTTTCACTGTGCAGTGTATGCACAGAGGCAGGGTGGGAACTAGTTTTGGCAGTTTCAAATGGCTTGGGCTGAAGCTCACCCTGCGATGGAGGCTATGTAGTTGTGTTGGTGGCAAAACTCTTAGCAAAGTTGGTTATCTTGGGTACAATACTGAGCTAACAGTTTGTAAATCAGAGCTGGCTTATGGATGGCTGGTTCATACCACAGCTGATGCTTCTTTCTTCTCTCATGCACTGTAATTGTCCCTAATTAAACAGAAAAGGTCCTCTAATGTGTTCTCTGCTCTTACGAGTTGTGACACCTTATTTCTTTTCCAGAAGAAAAATGTGTGATTTAAGGCATACTTGAAGGCTGCAAAACATCTCTTCTATTGGTCTTTTCTAAAGCTTTCTTAACATCAGAAGAGCCATATACCCAGGCGGCAGGTGCACTGGAAAGCCCCGACCCTTTGCACTGAGGTAAGGGGATCAAGTGACAATGAGGCTGCCTCAAGTTCCTACCCAGCAGAAAAGAAGGCTGGAACTCTGACATGTTTAGCAATTGTCTGTTGATATGCTGTGCTTATGCAGTTATTTCAGCTCATGCTGAATCTTGAAAACAAAGTGCATTCAAAGCAGAGTTTGTTATGGTTGCTGTATTTTTCTGAAAAGACCAGAAACAGAGACTCAGAAGCCTACATGCCTGCATGCATCAGCCAGCTTCTGAAGCCTGAAAATTCAAGATGTGTTGGTACACACAACCCAATAGTGAATGCTATTGAAGTGCACAAGTCACACACTTCTGCTACGAGGACAGGCTGAGGGAGCTGGAATTGCTCAGTCTTGAAAAGAGAAGACTTTGTGAGGACCTAATAGATGCCTTCCAATACCTGAAGAGAACCTACAGGAAGGCTGGGGAGGGACTTTTTACAAGAGTGTCCACTGATAGGACAAGGGGAAATGGGTTTAAGTTGAAGGAGAATAGATTTAGGTTAGATCTTAGGAAGAAATTCTTCAGTACAAGGGTGGCAAGACTTTGAAATAAATTGCCCAGAGACATTGTGGCTGCCCCCTCCCTGGAGGTGTTCAAAGCCAAGTTGGACGGAGCTTTGAGTAGCTTGATCTAGCTGAGAGGCGTCTCTGCCCATGACAGGGAGGTTGGACTAGATGATCTCTAAGGTCCCTCCCAGCCTAGGCCATTCTATGATTCTGTGATTCTGTGAATTGGTTAGTCCCATCACATCGACGGTGTTATCCAAAATGAGGAAATTTACAGCCTGCCTCTGGAACACAGCAACTCAGGCTTGTTCTCTAGCTGTACTGGCATTTCACAAAGGCTCCAGATTGCAACACAGCGCTTCACACTGGTAGGAAGAAGGGATTTGATAATTTTTTTTTCCTGCTTGTCTTCCAAAGTCATTGGAGAAAACAAAAAAGAGACCTACTGCAACTTTCACTCCAAGGCTTGTTGTGTCAGACTCTGGAAGAGTACTGCATTACACGCTGTGAAGAAGTCATCAGGCACTGCTGTAACTGCCTCCCTGTGGCATATGCACCTGCTGGAGATTTTTTTTTCAGATATATGAATCTATGAGAGTTAATTTATAAGCTGCAAAGATGCCTTTTATCTTTCTTGAGTTGTACAGCCTTTTGTTTCTGATAACATTGTTTCCTGAATCTCTGAGCTACTCTAGCTTTCTCCTCCAAGGAAGGCAAATAGGGAAAATACTCTCTCACAGCTCCTGGGCCAATAACTTTAATGTGGTCAGGCATCACAACTCATGCTGCTATTTCATTGCCTTATGTGACTTCCTTACATGCTTTCACATGGGCTACCATCTTTTCCAGTCTTTGATCTGTTCCTTATCAAGAGTATCCTCACTGTAACTCTTACATAAGCCCATCCCATGGTAGATGTTGCTTCCTTCTTTTCTATAGGTCTTGCCATGCTCAGAGTTTCATCAAGCACATTTCCAAACTTCCACCCACTTCTGAGCTGCGTGCCAGTGATTCTATAACTCTTTTCTCCTCCTTGCCTGGCTTTGCTATTGCCTACCGTCAGGTGTGTTTTCCAGGAAAAGAGAGGAGAAGAAGAGCAGGCTGGGACTGTGGAAAACCTTGACTCTTGCTGTGTGAGGTATTTGGCAGCATCTTTTTACCAGCTCGAGTTTTGACAGCAAGAGCAGAAAAATTTTGTGCAGCCATGTGTTTTGCCCATGCCTTGAATCAAACCCGGTACAC
Source organism: Apaloderma vittatum (assembly GCF_000703405.1). Taxonomy (NCBI): domain Eukaryota; kingdom Metazoa; phylum Chordata; class Aves; order Trogoniformes; family Trogonidae; genus Apaloderma; species Apaloderma vittatum. The sequence continues at coordinate 125,990 of NW_009732193.1, read as the reverse complement.
CACCACTCTGTGGGCATCTTGGACTTTGATTTAAGAAGAAATTGAAAGTGTATGCTCACTATGCCATGCACCAGGAGACATAGCTGTCAACTTTTTACAGCTAGGAATTGAGGTGCAATCCAGCAACACTAAGATCACCACTCCCTTCCCCTGGAACTGAAATAACACCCCTTACATGCAGAAGAAACCACTTCTCACCTTTCCTAGAGCCAGGAGATGTAGGCATGAAATCACAGGCACTGCTGCACTGAATTTACATGTTACACAGGAATCCACATCCCCTGGGATCTGTACCACCATAACAAATACTGAAGTCAGAGATCAAAACTTGAACTTTATATCATAACGCCATGGACTGCATTTGCCTGCTCAGGCTGTACCTTGCCCACTGTTGATAAAACCACCTTGCCATGAATGTCAGGTACGCTGGAGAGACTGGCAGTATAACAGTATAACATGCTAGATCTCATTCTTGTGCAATCTATGCACAGCAGTCTCTTTCATCCTCGCCCTTAAATTCTGTTTACTCAATGTAAGCAGCACGTAGGCAAATAACATTTTGCATTTTAAAAGAGTTTTAATTTGTAGCTGTTTTCAAAATACACACCAAGGCTAATGAATAGTCACTCCATTCTCTAGGAAACACAGGAACAACTGACTAGAATTAGCATTAATTAGCTGAATTACAGTAGCACCAAGGGGCTTCAAGTGAGCTCGAAGTCTTGCTGCAGTAGGTTTAGGATGAGCACGCTGTGTGAAGCTGGTACAGGTTGGTGTAGTTGTTGTTATAACTTACGGGAGAGCTGATCAAGGAATGGCTTTCTTCTTAAAGTGCTACAGCTAAACTTGCAGACCTGGTGGAGAGCTGTAGTGAGTAGCGAATCTTCATTGATCCTGAGTTCACTTTGTTTCCAGTTTGAATGTTACTACCTTCCCATATCTTGTGTGTTCATTTCTTTTAACTCATTTCACTGATGCCACCTAGATCATGGTCATGTGAATGCTTGAATCAGCTAGTCTGAGGAGGTGGAATACCACAGTGGAGAAGGGTGGGATGGGAAGTAGATAAGAGCTGGTGTGAGAAGTATTTAAATACTACCCCTTTCTAAACAAGAGCAACCTACTCTGGCCACAGGACGTAGGAGCAAGAGAAGAGAAGAAGCATCTTGCTTTAGGAGACTCTCATCTCTGAACGAAGAAAGTCGTTCCCAACGTTGTATGCTACCCTCTAACATTACAGCAGTGACCTCATGAGCTCCCACCTGAGGGGGACAGTGACAGGAAGCCCAGAAAAAGGGTCCTTGCAACGCTGCCTCTGTTCCAAGTAGTCTTTAACACTCTCCTGTGAATAGGAATTACTGTGAGATTTTTACAACAGGCAGCACAACAATTTTGGTAAAAACTCCTCATTGTTCATGGGGTTCCCTTGTCATTTCCATCGCCACCACCCAGTTGTTGATAAACATTTGATGTGACCTGATGATAAATGAAATGTACCAGATTCACAGTTCTGAAGTTGGGTGCTCTGTTCTCCTCCAAGTTCACAGACATCATGCTCCCTGCAGGCTTGTATTTCAAACCTAATACAGAAAAGGGGGAGAAAACATACAATTTTTCACAGTTTTCCTTCTGCTCTGTCAGATATGCCTTTTACTCAGGGAAATTTTTTTGCTAGATTTGAAGGCTGTTTTTATGTCTTAGCACTGGTTTACTTAAAAGCTGATGGAGAAAATCTATTTATTTCACTCAGGCCCTCTCTCTACTGATGGATGATTATTAAAATGGTGGCAAAGTCAGGCTGAGATTACTCTGCAGAAACCGCATTGTATTTTAGCTTAGTCTAACGATGCAGGAATATTGAATACTGCTTCTTTCCAACTTCCTTCTACTTACTGTGCTGACCAAAATGAAGCAATGATTTCTTTGGCCTGTGACAGATCCATTGACAACCTTGCAAAATCAGATTAAAGAGTAGGAGAAACAGAGTTATAAAAGCAGGTGTAAAGCTACAATTACAGAAGATGCACAAAACCACAAGTGCTAAAATACATAGAAACTACTGAATCATGACAGTTGGAAGTCTAGATCAGTTCAAATGAATAGTTGTTTCAAGAAATCCCACTCTTCACCAACTTTCAGTGCTGTCTCCAGTGGGTTCACTGCTCTCAAACAGAACATCCCTGGAGATTAATCCATTAGTCAGGTGTATCTCCACACCACACAATGCCAGGACTCTCTGCCTGTGCTGGGAAATCAGCCAACTGTTTGCTCCCAAGAGCAAGACACTGACTCTGAGCCCATGCAACCAGCCCTCACAAAGTTTCTGGTCTCTCAGCCGAGGAGAGTGAAATTGTTTTGCCATTACACAATGCTTACATGAGAACTGACTAATCTTTTCAATGCATCTGCCCAAAATGTACTCCACAGACAACCTCTGACATCTTAGGGGCATCTCAGTGTCCCACACTTTCAGAGCAACCACACTGCAAATTCAGTTCTGTTTGGAAAACGTAGACGTATCCAACCTACTTCACATCTCATAGGCCATGAAGTGTTCCTCAAAACTTCCTTCTGAAAGAGCAGTGCTCACAGGCTCACCCAGCACTGTTTTTTGCAATGACTGATGGGTTTCAAGCATTTCCATCGGGAAGAGTCTCATTTCTCCTTATATGTCTTGTAAAAGGCAACGGGAAGGGGTGACCTCTTTTCCTCCTTTGCTCTGTGTTGTTCACCAAACGCTTCTTGGGAAGGTCTGGCTGATGTGCTGTATGTGACAGACGGGTCTACCCAAGCCCTGCTCAGACCCTCGGCCATCCCTTCCTGCTCATGGCGCAGAGCTGTGCCAGCTGCTGCAGCGTGGCCTGAGAGGCAGAGAAACACATTGATTAACAGAGATTAAATAAAGTATGAATAGCTGGAGAGGGGTTAGACTTTAAGTGGGTTAAACCTGCAGGGCTGCTTCAGACTCGGATTTTATTTCTTTGGTCTCTTCCAAAGTCTGGAAGGAGGATTTTACAGGGAAAGGGCTGCTTTGGATATGATAAAGGGGTAAACAGCAGAAAGGAGGGAGGTTGGAGGTACTTCATTTCTGCGTTGGAGATGTTGTTGCTGTTACCTGGGATTCCCTGTAGGGATTCAGGGTAGTGTTGGTGGTCCCTTACTTGTTTTCTGGAAGGAGACAGGAATTATACAGTGCAGCACTTGATATTTGATTTAGCCCATGCTCCATTATACTTCAAATAGGCTTTCTTAATGTTTCCTGCATTAGAAAGTATTTTTATGGCAGTCAGCAGAAGAGAATAAAGCTCTGATTGCACTGATAGCCTCTAGCAAATAATATTGCTTGGCTAAGTGTTGGAAGAGGTCTTCTCTTTTTTCCTTAGGTGAACATTTCTTTTTGGGAAAGATGAAACACCTGACTACTAAGCTAGCAGAAAAGTCCAGCTGTATTTCAGAACACTACAGTATGTTTGTTGACTAAAACACCTTGCGGTCTGCCAGAGAGCGCTACCTTTCTCTGTAGCCTGAGGTCAGCTGATTCATAATCATCAAATAGTAATGACTTGCTCAGGGCTTGTCATTTCCTACTATATAGAAATAAAGATAAGCAAGTGGATGCTATTCAGTCGGACAGTGAGTAACATTAATTTTGTAAACACATAAACTCACTCCTTTGTGGACGTATATTCTTCTGAGTTCGAGGTATCTGAGTAGGGCACTAGGAGAACTGTTAGCTTACTGGTCAATCTTTTTCGAAGACAAGACAGCGTGTTCCTGTGTGGTTTTTCTCTTTTTAAAATTTCTGTGTAAGTGGGAGGAAAAGGTTCATCTCTTCTCCTGGGATAGATTTCATCTTTCCAACTGATCTCAAGCGGAAGATTTATAATCTTTAAGTATGTCACCCTTAGGTTATAAAGTTAATTTATTTGCACTGCCTAATTACATATGAGATGTGCTCAGTTTACAATTTAAAACCTGGGGTGGTTTTTTATTTTTGATTGCCTTTTTTTTTTTTTTTTAAACATGCTGGCTTTGCAAACCCTGGAACTAGAAAATAAACAGTATTTTCTGCTTCCAGTGCTACTTCCAGCAAGTAGCACTTATCTATTTCTCAGAGTGTAAGAGAAAGGTTATATCACTGGTAAAATGGAAAGCAGAATAAACTGTTGTTTACCTTCTGTTTAGTGGTGGTGGTTCTGTAAAGCTAGCTAGAGAAAAGGCTTCATTATAACGTAGATTCCATGACGGTTGAAACTACTATAACTTATGCCAGCTGCCCAGAGACACTTGCTGTTATCATGTGATACTAACCAACACCAAAGTCCCAAAATATTTTAGTTCAAAATAGCATAAATATGCATATTTCATTAAAAGAGGTCTTATTCTGCTGCGGCTGAGTGTCTGGCCCTGATATCATGTTTCCAGTTGGAGTCATTATTTCTTTGTCTATGGGAAGATAAATTCCATGTTTATGCTCAAATCAAGAATGTCAGACTCAGTAGTAATACATATAAACCCCGAACATTACTGAACATCTTTGTGCTATGTAAATATTTAGATAGACCTGAGCAAACTCCCAAAGTCCTAGCCTAGTATGCAGTGGGATTTAAATTATGGAATGTATTTCCCCCACTATTTTCAGCATCTTAACAGACAATTCTGGAGCAAGCACTACCAGAATATGTGAATTTTCATAAACTCACATCTGGGGTTGGACATCCCAGATTAATGTTAATAAAGTGGGTTGAACATTGGCTGGCTGGTGAGTTGCGACAAGGCCAACTATTTTCCTCACCTTTCTAAAGGCTGGCTTCGGCCAACATCCTCAATCTGCCAAGCGTGATAAGAAGAGAAAAAATAAATAAATTTAACTGCTATTGAGGATGGATTCTGACATCAGTGGTCATACAAATACCTATTTCTTTGTCATTGCTGATTTTGTCACCAGATCTGACTCATGAATGAAAGGGTCATGGAGTCCCTGCCAAGGACCTGAAATTGCCTTATTCCTTACCTGGCACTAAAATATGTTGGTATGTTCTTTACAAGGAAAATGTTGTGATTGACAGATTTTTTTTTGCCCCATCTGAAATTCATAGTGCAGCCTAACCTAGAGAAATCCAGATGGTCCATTTGAATTTCAGAGCTTGAGAAGGAGCAGAGAACATTAGGTACATAGTGACTTTTCACCTTTTCACAGGACTCTTCCCTTTATAGCTGTAAAAAAAAAAAAAAAGAAAAAGAAAAGAACTGGTTTACTTGCATTTATGGCTGCTTGATGCTTGTTTT
>NW_009732193.1:110988-120685 GCF_000703405.1 Apaloderma vittatum | reverse complement strand
TCCGGGTGAAAGGTTTACATAGAGGAGTCAATTCAAGGCTCCTGAATTGCTGCTCCATACCAGACACCAGACATATTGTTTCTTTATTTTATTTTTTTCACATGTTGTGTCTCTTTAAACTGATGTCTTGCAGACACGTATGGCCAGGTGTAGTGGGTTTGGGTGTGTAAAGAAGGAGGTGAGGAGCGCGCCCATATCCGAAAAATAAATTCACACGTATAGTTAAATTTAAATTTATTTACAGGATATAAGCTCCCCACCAATTTAAATGTTCGATATCGGTTGAGACAAAGATCAAGCTCACGCACTAGCCCTTGACAAAAGAATGATAATCCAGATTATCATACACTCACCTCAATCAAGCCGGGGGTTCCCGTTCTCGTCTTGATTGTTCTCACAGAGGTACCATAAAAAGGGGGGATTCCCGTTCTCCCTTTTAACCTTGCCAGGGGGTACCTTTACCAGGTGGGGGTTCCCATGCTCACCTGGTCGACCTTGTCTAGGGATGCCCTAGACCAAGGGGGACACCTCCTTAGGCCACTGCCACGAGGTAACTCCAACATGGCCACTGCAAAGCCCACTTTTAAAACCTTGCCAATGATGACTGTGGTCAATCATAGCCATCTCGGCTTCTCATTGGCTGCTGGCCCACTTCCTGGGTGTAACCGAGTCCTGACCAGCTCAGGTTCCATAGACAAGTCTGGACTAGCCCAGGTAGGTGGATTCCCTGGAATCTGCCTAGCAACAGCTTAGCTGGGGGGAGGAAATATCTGCCACAGGGTGTTAAACTTCATAGCAGCTAGTATGAGGCTGTATTTCGGATTTGTGCTGGAAACAATGTTGATAGAGCAGGGATGTTTTAATTGTTGCAGAGCAGGGCTTGCACAGAGTCACGTCCTCGCCCCACCAGTGAGGAGCCTGAGCGTGCACAAGGGGTTGGGAGGGGAGATAGCTGGGACAGTTGACCCCAAATTGACCAAAGGGATATTCCAGACCAGGTAACATCATGCTCAGCAATATAAAATTGAGGGAAAAGGAAGAAGAAGGGGAGGTATGTTTGGAGTGATGGCGTTTGTCTTCCCAAGTCAGCGTCAGGCATGAGGTGGCTTTGCTTTCCTGGAGATGGCTGAACACCTGCTTTCCTATGGGAAGCAGTGAACAAACCCCTTGTTTTGCTTTGCTTGGGTGCATAGCTTTTGATTTACCTGTTAAACTGTCTTTATCTCAACTCAGGAGCTTTCTCACTTTCACCTTTCTGATTCTCTTCCCCACCCCACTGCAGGGGAAGTGAGCAAGGGGCTGCCGGCTTGCTTTAAACCACCACACCGCTTTTTTTCTTTTTTCCGTCAGAATATCCAGATCTGTTTACAAACAATAGGCAAGAGCAGCAGCTTCCTGTGACCAGACGTCCATAATTTTGTCCATGACTCATTTGCCTTGGCAGCATCTGGAGCAGCAAGCTAGCTCTATGGGCACTTCAGGTGACTGATCTGAATTACAGAAAAGGCACGGCAAAGGGGTAGAAAGACTCAAGCACTGCACCTTGCCTGATTTATGGCTGTGAAGCCAGTGCCCTCTGCAGTAGAAAGTGGAAAGATCTACAACCACCAGTGTTATCACCCAAGCTGTGGAGAGAGATGGCTCACATTTTATTCTAGCTGGCAGACACACGGAAAAGGTCTCCTCCCTCGTCTCCTCCCTTGCTTTGCCTTTTGGTGCTACAATGACTGCAATGATGGACCGGAAAACACAGATGAAGTCTGGTGGTGTTACCCCCAAGGCAGCACTTTCTGTGTGATGTAGGTGCCACATTTTAAAAAAGATTGTAGTGCATGACGTTAAGAAAAATAGCAACCTATTTAAAGACAAAACCCAGCACATTGCGAATGTTGTCACGACAGTCACAATCTCTCTCATACGCGGGGAATTAGTGTCTGACCTCCCTTGGCTTTCTGTGACAGCAGAGTGGATGAATTCTACCTTAGAGTATCATTTAGCAGCAATGTTTGAGATTTCTGCATCTTTATTTTTGTTTCAATCTTCCAGTTAATGACATTTAGGGGTTTTGAGACCCAGAGAAGGCTATTTCTGAGGATAGAAATGTGCCTCCTTTCATATGCAGATAAATAATTTTATTATTATAGAAAGAGCCTCATGAACTGTGAAGTTTACAATTCAACTTTTTTATTTATTTTATTTTTACAACTATCAGTATTTGCATGAAATCTATAAAATCTCAGGAATGGTGAGACTTTAATCACAATGAAAATACAATGGCTGTTCACAAGCTAGATTACAGCTGCCCCACTCACAGCTCGTCATGGAACTGTGTGCTGCAGAAATGGCTTGGAAGTGACTGGCCAGAGCCAGTCACTTTATTTCAGATAAAATCCTAATTGCGTGGATGAGGCTTTGAGCAACTGTTCTAGTGGAAGATGTTCCTGCCCATGACAGAGGGGCTGGAACAAGATAATCTTTAAGGTCCCTTCCAACTCAAGCCATTCTACATAGAGCACAGTTACTTAAGAGGGATGAGCTGTCCAAGCAGGGAAGGTTGCTAAGGAGAGGCATGAAAGTAAAAGAAATTTTGCAGTCTAGCTCTTTGCAAATCCATGCAGAAGACAGACAGAAGCCTGTATGAGATGTCAGATGGTAGGAAGACCATTGTTTACCTGTACTTAGGGATGTGTAGGGGGTCAGATGGTGTTGAAGGGTCCTCATGCTAGATATCTTTGGGAAGAAACCTTGTTGTAGACCTCCTCTGAGTCTGAGGCTCTTCCCAGCAGTGTATTTGTGACGTGCTGCAAGCACCACTGCTGCTTTCTTACCCATCAGCTGAGGTGTGTGGGGCTTCATGGCTCAGGCTGCTTGGTCGCATGTGGGACCATGGGGTGAGAGGTCTCGTGGAGCTGCCCTCTAAATGGGTAAGATACCTTCTGTATGGAGGGGACTGTGGAAAAGAAGTCCTTTGGACATTAACTTCAGTCGTGGCAGACTGTGGCACAATGAGCTTTACAAAATCTGCACAGTTAATTCCATTGTGAGACCAAAGCCGACCATGTTCTTTATATGGGGGAGAGAGTAAAGCCAGGGGGAAATGCATTTGCTTGGTTTTAATGGGGTAGTTTTTCAATCACTTATAACTTAGCAGGGTGTAAAAGAGAAAAACAATAGTATTAAGGTACTACATGGATCTACTGTATTATATTGACCCAAATTCTATATCTTCATAAAGCTCCAACAAATGAGAGTTCCAACAACGAACACATTCCCTAATACCTATAATATTTATCTCTTTTTCTATCTCTCTCTTTTTTTATTTTTTTTTTCAATCTCTATCTGTAAGTGTGGCTCGTTCAACAGCCGGTGAGGCAGTTATTATTAACATGGAAGAGAGCTGAAGGAGTTTACTGGAAAGCCTGTCTTATAGCAAATGCAAAGCAAAGGTTTAGGTGAATCAATTTGCTGTTATTATTGTGTCTTTGCATGGTCTCTAACAGAAAGCTCTACTGCATTTACAGCCATATTTTGTATCACTTTGAAGTATTAACTACTTAATTCTACTGGCTCTGCTGCTTATGATAAACCAGATGTTTTACTGTGGGCTACAGCGTGGATTCTTACAGGTACTTATGTGCCAGCTCTTATTCATTTCCATAGGAGCTGGGCTTACCTGCTCGTCTGTAACCAGAAAATGTATATTGAGCACTTTGAGACCAATCTGCTGCCAAGTTTTTCCTTTTAACACAGATCTTGCATTAAGAGGTGCTTTTCTTTAAGATTTACACTTTAAACTCCTGGGATTATTAGAAAAGATTCCTAGAATTAGAAAAAATAAAATTAATCTTTCATTGCTTCCCTTATTTTTCTGGGTTTATTTAAACAATGAGCCAAAGTAACAACTACCGTTATGGAATCATTGTTGTGGCTTTGTTCCACTGATTTCCATGGAACATTAAATCAGCTGAGGATCCTGAGTGTACATTAACAGCCACTAATCCCAAACAAGTTAAAGAGAACATTCTAGACCAAGCCTGCATCTTGTGTCTTGTATTTCTTAATGATTCTTGTTAATGGATATTAATTATTAGAAAATTAAATTGTTTTTATCTTAAAACATTGATATTGAGTTCTTTAAGTGTTTGTCCTTCAATGAAGAATTTTCAATTAAAATTCACAAAAATACTAAAAAGTAATCTTTCTCCCTTTTGGAATTATTTGATGCATAAAACATTACTGTTGTATGTAGTATGATTTAATAATGTTTTAGTCTTCTACAAGCTTTTCAGCCAAGCTTTTGCAGATTTTTTTTCCAAGTATAATAATAATAATCAATGTGAACCATTGTCACTTAGCTGAAGTTATTTGGATGAAAGAGTTGTGAGAACGTACTGAGGCTGACCTGAGAAGAGCAGATTTTTTTGTATGTATGTCTTACTCTAATTATATGTAAACACTGGGCTAGAGCACAGAGTAGATGGCAATACTTTTTCCTGTTTGCTTTGCCCAGAGTTAAGGTTCCATATGCTCTACACAGACAGTAGGTCAAAAAGAGGTACATCAAAAGGAGACAAACCATGGGATTCACTAGATTTATACGGTAACTGGTCAATAACAGTGTGAATGACAACCTTTGTGATTCAAAATGATGCTGAATTTTTGATGCCCAGGATGCTTTTCAGGCCAGATCTTGCTTCGAAGTTGGCCCTGCTTTGCACAAGAAGCTGGGGTAGATGAATTCCAGAGGTCCGCTTATACTTAAATTGTTCTTTGGTTCTACTGTTCTGCATCAAATCAGTGAGAAATTCCTCTTCCAAGAGGAAGAGACTATAACTTACTATGGGGGCTGGTTAGCTCAGTTGATTGAGTGTGGTGCTGACAACGCCAAGGTCATGGGTTCGATTCCCGTTCGGTCCCCATATGTTGCCTGATCTACTCGAGAGGTGGCGTCCCTGGCGACAGGGAGGCTGGATTAAAATGATCTCTAAGGTCCCTTCCAGCCTAGGTCATTCTATGATTCTATGTACTTGTGAGATTTAGAAAGTTGGAGGAAAGAAAAGCACTCATTTAAAATTAATCTTTCCCCTCTCTCTTGGGTCAAAAAGCACCAACAATTTTGGTTTTGGGACTTAAATTACATGACAGTGGCTGTTGAAAACTGCAGACTGAAATGTTGGCGTTGCTAGAGTACAATAGCTGTGCACCAGAAAATACCTCCAGATTTAGCTCTTGCATGTTCTTTTTTTTGTTTAGTATTCCATCAATAACTTTGTTGTACATGCTTTCACACAGTTCCTTTCTTTCAAGGTGGTTTAACTGCCTAGCAACCTTATAAAAATAAGCTTGTGTACTGTAGTAGCAGCTGAAAACAGTGTAGCTTGCATTAATGTGACTGCAGTGTTTTGAGAGGTAATGACTGAAATGTCCTGGCCCTTTTTTTTTTGTTTCATCAGAATTAATTCTAAGAGGAGGCAATGTTTTTAAGGACTTAAAGAAGCCAACTGACAAAGAATCAAGTAAAATATGGCTATTAAGTAAAGCATCCTACTTAAATGGTAACTTTCTGAGATGGCAATAAGAGCTTAACATCCGTACATTTTTTTTGCATTTGAAAATGCTATTTTCTTCCCAGGAGAAGTAGTAAATTGAAGCCTTCTGGAAAAAAAATAATAAAAACCAAAACCCCAAAACCAACCATAAACTGCTATGTGTTTTCCTCAGCCCCCAGAGATGTAGATGGCTGTTCTAATGTAAATGACATATATAGTCTTACAAAGATTTGAGTGTGAGATGCAAATATTTATTACCAATTTCAGAGCTTACTATTCTGAGTAGTTCCACCTAGTAGTATTGTATTTGTTTTTTTCAGACAGAAGTGATGTACCAAGTAGTTTCTAGAAGATCATACTTGGGTGAAAATTTAGTCCAGCTAATGTGACTATAGACTGTATAGAAAGATAATTCATAAAGAAGAGAGTAACTGAAATGTTTGGTCATTTTTAAGCATGGAATGAGGTCAAACGAACTTAAAATTAAACACATAATATTCGGGATTTATTGTGAATCTTGTGATACTGAAGGCTACCAGAGGGACATGATCACCTATAAGTGTACATTTTTTTATTCTCTCTCTTATGCCTGAAGAAACAAACCTCACAACTGTGACCTGAAAAACTGACCAAGGAGACAAGAAGCAAAATGAGCCCCATAATCTGAGTCACCCTTCCAGTTTAGAAGATAGTTGGTCAGCAGATGTCTCTGTCTCTGAGATTGAAGTATACACACTTTTCCTATATGGATTATGTATTTTAAAAGTAATAATTTAATAAAAATTTTTGTGGTCAGGGGAAAGTATCAGGCTTTTCAGCAGCTGGTTCTTTCTGCCAGGGCTGCAGCCTCTTATCTACGACCGACACGAAAGAGTTGATGAGTTTGATCATGGAAGAGGGCAGCTCCATCCACATACACCTGAGGCACTGTCATGGAGCAAGCTGTACTTCAAAAATGAATGCTTATTTTCAAAAAATATGTTGGTAAGGGGTTTGTGTGCCCCTGTCAGCCCTGCCCGTTCACTGTGCATTTGCGATCAGAAAATCAGAAAGCAGTTATGCACTTTTTCCTTATCAACAATGAGACATCTTCCAACCCTGGGTTTTGATCGTATATGGTATCAGAATGAAGAACTACTGCCCCAGAGATGAGGTGAGCCCTACTATCTCTGTCTAATTGGCAAACCAACCACAAGGACTGAAAAATGTTTTTCAAAAAAGCTATTTTTACTTTGACAAGAGAAAGAAAGAACAGCTTAGATTAATAATTATGTGTCGAAAATCAATCACAGTAAAGGTGAAGTCAGCAATGCAGTATTTTACAGGTATACAAATTTGGGATTTTTTAGTGTTTATGATGAATCAAGCTTATAGATGTCTTACCATTAACAGTGTATTACAAAATATGCACCAAGAATCAAAGAGTTTGCTCATAACAGAACACACCAAGAAGAACAGAGTTTGATCATAACTTTAAACAGGAACACTTGAAATTAGGCACAAAAATTCAGGAAAGGAACACTTTTATTTGGACCTGAAAGTCTGTAGGTATCTCTAACACTTGAATTAGCATCTGAAATGCAGTTTTGAAGCAGTTCTTCCAATCATCCCCATTTACTGCCCTGTGTTTTGAATCCTAGATTACTCATGTGCAAACCAGATTCAGGTGAAACCAAACCAAAAGACAGTCTCTGGAAGATGCCCTCAGGGACTTCTACTGTTCCAGATATTTCAGCCCTCAGGACTAGATTGCAGCTGGAGCAGAGTAAGCCTTTTCCCCTTCAAAAGCGGTGCAGAGGACCAGGAGCTCAGTCTTCAGCATAGGCTGAGCACTGCACAACTTCCTAAAGCAGGTGTAGCAACCAACTCCTACCAACCAAGCAAGACACGCAATGACACACAAGGCTCTGTGCATCAAGGATTGAGAATATGGGACTAAATCTATGCTAGCAAATTAAACCAAGCCAGAAGATGTCTTTTGGCACTGAAACTCAACTGCCTATCTTGTTAAATTGTTGGGATTGCTCCTGGTATCCTCTTAGTCAACCAACACTATCCTAAACCATTCTTCATCATAGCTCAGTAACTAACACCAGTAAGCAACCAATCCCCGTAAGCAGCTACACTTTCCTGAAGGGTGACAGAATGAGGTAGTTTGGACACTTTAGAGTAGCCCTTTCAACATCCAGTTGCCTCAGTGCCAGGGAATGGTCCTAAGCACATTTAATTTTTTAATATAAATCTAGTTTACATATACTGATTCCTACATGTTTACTCTAAGCAAAATATCATCTGAATACTCAGTTCCAAGCTTGGCTGCTTGTACCCAACAAACATCTGAGGAAAAATTAAAAAAAACCCTAACACTTGAAAGGAGTTAAGCAATGAGATGAACCTTGATTCTGGAAGCCTGTACAAATGAAGTGCAGACTCATGACTGGAGAGGACATACTGCTGACCTAGTGAATACTCTTTCATCAGTGCAGCTTTATTTTCTCTATTTTTAAATTACTTTTTTTTTTGCACTGTTTCAAAAGGAAGATGCTGTCCACGTTAGAGCTTGGCACTGGTAATTAGCAGCTGGCTGCCATCGGCTCATTAAACTGCACCACTCCAAAAGGGGAGCAGTGGCTTGAGTTACCGCAGCTGAGATCATGGGAGCTCGGCTGCTTTCTGCAATGAGAGCAGCTGAAAACTTTGTACGAGCAGGAGTTGTGCCTGTCTGTGCTGGTGGTTTGGACTGGGGCAGCTGGGCCAGGAGTTGTAACATGGGAAAGCCATCAGTGTAATGAGACCTCAGATATGCCATTCTTATTGGGTTGAACAGGCTGCAGACAAATGTTATTCCTTCTGAAGTGGTGCATGGGCGCAGATCTTATTATCTGTCTCTCGCTCTTGATGATACAAGTCCACTATGCAGATACTCAGAAGGTAAGGAAGAACTAGAAAAAAAGTAGCTGTTATGCTTGTGCTAGTCCAGACATCAATGGAATCCTTTGGAATCTCTTATACTTCAGAGGGCATTTTCACTAGCGGGTATTTAAAATTATGTTTCCAGAGCAAACAAATCAGATTTTTTCTTCTTTTCTTCAGTTTTCACAAATCATGAAGTATTGCTTCTAAGCTTAGAAACATCCAGTTGGGCTGAAAGCCTCGCTATTCCTTTCATCTCTTCTTCAGTATCATGTATTTTGTCCTTCACAGGGCTTATCTGTTGTTTCAGCACTTCAATCTCCTACTGAGGTCTTTTCTTAGACGTCCGATATCCATAGAAGTATTTGTAACCATTAATCCCAGACATTGGATTTCCTTTATACGTGGAGTAATCAGAAACCACCTTTATATGTGGAGTAATCAGAAACCACAGATCTCCCTTTTGAGTTAACTTAGCTGATGACAGATTTCAGGGTTTTTTACTCACCTGCTCCCTTAAATGCACTAAGTCCAGACTCATAGACTTGATTGGAACAAATTCTGCTTAAATGTCACAGGTAGTAATTAACTAAAATTAAAATGCTACATAGATAGGCCAGATAAAGCTGGCTTTGCAAGCTGCCAGCCTACCTGAGAGAGGTCTGTAAGCTGTCCTTAACAATAACATTCATTTTAACTCACAATAATTTAGCAAGCTTACGTATTAGGAAGAGAGTTATACAAGTATGTAAACATCAAAGAAGCTTGATGAAAACTTTTCCTGTCAGAACACACTGTGATTTGATATGCTTTGCATATCAGGCTTTTCAGATTCTTTTTCAGGGATTCTCTTTCAGAAGAAGACCCAGGAGGAAAATTCCGACCTTTTGACATTTGCAGAATCAAATATTTGATTTTTTTTTCATTTTGCTATGAAGTTCCCTTTGAATATTTTAATTTGGTATACAAAGTGTTATTATGTAATATCTACTGTGGTAAACATCTGATTCTAAAAAGGTTGAAATACAATAAATACCTAGAATGCTTGGTTTTTTACTGTCAATGTGTCATTCTGCTGTGTTCTCAGCAGAGTAGGTGCTGTAATATTAACCTTAATTGAAGCATCATAGAATCATAGAAACATAGAATCATAGAATTGTCTGGGTTGGAAGGGACCTGAAAGATCATCTAGTTCCACCCCTCCTGCCATGGGCAGGGACATCACCCACTAGATC
>NW_009732193.1:81674-110515 GCF_000703405.1 Apaloderma vittatum | reverse complement strand
CCCCTTGACCTGCTCGCAACGCTTCTCTTGATGCAGCCCAGGATACGGTTGGCTTTCTGGGCTGCAAGTGCACACTGGTGGCTCATGTTGAGCTTCTCGTCCACCAGCACCCCCAAGTCCTTTTCTTCAGGGCTGCTCTCAAGCCAGTCACTACCCAGTCTATAGCGGTGCCTGGGATTGCCCCGACCCAGATGCAGGACCCTGCACTTGGTCTTGTTGAACTTCATGCGGTTGGCCTGGGCCCACCTCTCCAGCCTGTGCAGGTCGCTCTGGATGGCATCCCTACCCTCCAGGGTGTTAGCCGCACCACATAGCTTGGTGTTGTCGGCGAACTTGCTGAGGGTGCACTCAATGACACTGTCCATGTTGCCAATATAGATATTAAACAAGACTGGTCCCAGCAGTGATCCTTGAGGGACTCCACTTGTCACTGGCCTCCACTTGGACATGGATCCATTGACAGCCACTCTTTGGGTGCGACCTTCAAGCCAGTTCTTTATCCACTGTGTTGTCCATGCATCAAATCCATATTTTAACAGCTTAGAGACCAGGATGTCGTGGACAGTATCAAAGGCTTTGCTCAGGTCTAGGTAAATGATGTCAGTTGCTTGTCCTTTGTCTATTAATGTTGTGACCTTTTCATAGAAGGCCACCAGGTTTGTCAGGCATTATTTGCCCTTGGTGAAGCCGTGTTGATTATGTCCAAACACATCTTCGTTATTCTTCTGCCTCAGCAGTGCCTCCAGGGGGATCTGCTCCATGATCTTGCTGGGCACAGAGGTGAGACTGACTGGCCTGTAGTTCCCCGGTACACCTCTTTACCATGGAGTCCCTTTGAAAGACAGTCTACAAAACAAGCTTGGTGATTCTTGCAGAAGATGAAGGGTATGTCATTCACCTCTGTGATGATTAACTAAGTCCAGTGTACATGACCTTTTCTTTCCTTATTGCAGAGATCTGGCCTCAGACTGCTTAGTCTTTAGCTGTAAAACCACAGAAAGGTCAGCTAAGTTCTTCCACAATCCTCCATATTTCCTTCACCTAGCCAGAGACATAATCCCATTATCTCTTTTACCTCCCATTTCTGGTAGATCTATGTGGATGTACCTTCATATCCTCTAAGGAACTCAGAGCCTTTGATATTCCTAGGGGAGCATTAGGAAGATCTCAGATAATGACCATGTGTTAAACTGGAAGCCTGTTAGTTAGAGATGATTCATCTGACCTAACATTAGGTGTCTACCACTTGCCTAGACTTTTATTATAGTCAATGGTGACCTGATCGATACAGTACATGGAGATTAGTCTATGATTCATCCGGCCAAATGCAGCTCTCTCCTTTAGGGTGAGATGAATCATGCCAGGAACTACATTAACTCTACTGACTAGCTCTCTACTGGCTGCCAAGTCATCTCAGAGTGACTTTCTTAGAGGTAAAATTCTAACTCTATAAATAGTCATATTTGGTTAAATAGATCCCACTTCAAACCTCTTAAGGGCTCTCATCACTTCTGAAATAACTTTAACACCTGTATTTGAACACCCAAACTAAGAAAGTCCATGTTTGAGTAAGCATACTTGAGAATTCTCCTGAAATTATGGTGTCCCTACTGATGTTTAATCCACTTACATTACTAGGAGGGCATAAGTCATGTCTCTTCCTGATATAGTACACTGAGGTGTGTTTCAATATTTTCACGAGTGTGGGAGAAGTTTTCATCTTAAAGAAGCATCAAAGATGTTATGGAAAGGTTTTAAATAATTCAGCTTGAATGTAGCAAAGTAAGTAGATCTAGGTGACTCATCTGCCTCCTCTGTGGTCTGTTCACCTGAGAGTGAAAACCTCACTTGGGTGAGCCAATATTTTTCACGGAGGGGAATGAAAGAGAGGCAATGTCACACTTTAGGCAACTTTAGCTTGTCTCCTGCTGCACTGTGCTGTGTGAATGAAACTGTGCTTCTGACAAACAGGGAGAGTCTTGGATTTGGCTTCAGCAGAGCCCAGATTCTATCCCAGAAGGGTAAAGCCAAAAACTTACACAGCATTGAGCTGCAGGATTACACAATTCACAGTACTAGCATTTGGAGTATGAAGTTAGGTCTAACTTTGGGGATCAAACTAAGCTACATATAATAGATGTTCTGCTAAAACCAAATGAGGAATAATCTGTCCAGATCTATAATAGTAGACAATTTTTTCCCCTACATATTTCCATTTATAACCTGTGATAAGGAGAGTCAACACAGTTGCCCAACAGAGTTATGCCCTGAGCATCATACCATTAGAAGACTCTGGATGGAACAAAGTTTTACTGAGGATAAATATATGAAGTATAAAATTACCAGAAAGACTTATTAAGACATTATCAATAAAGGAATAGTTTGAAAATAAAATAGAATTGAAATAAATAAATAAAATTCTATCTATAATATGAAAGAGTCTGGAAAATCAATAATAATAGTCTTTAATAGATGATCCTGCTCTGAGAGGGGGGCTGGACTAGATGATCTTTCGAGGTCCCTTCCAACCCCTAAATTTCTGTTATTCTGTGTGATTCTGTGAATTGTTAGGAGTAAGGAAAACTATTACCTTTGGATATGTTCTGGATGTGTCCTTTAGATGTTACAGCCAACAGCACACTTAAAATTTTCAGAAGGTGCCTATGCCAGGGCTTCAAAGAGTACATTGGAGATATTTGTTGTATTGTACATGTCATATTTCTCCTTTCTGATTAGTTTAAAAGAAACATCTGCAATGCTCCTCCTGGCACTGCAGATTTAACGCCAACACAGTGCAATTTAATCATATGCTGTAGCAGGTGTTTAGCCGACTATTCAGGACATTAGCAGAGAATAAGACCAGGGCTACTGTCTAGGGGGACAAACAATGTGATGCAAGAAACTGTTCGGTAGTTCCCAGCAGTGGTATGAATACCTTGATACCCTCCACACATGCACATAATGCTGCAAGAATATAATGAGGTGTTTTGTGCTGGGAGGACACATCTGGGAATTCCAGAAGAAATCTGCAAATGTGTCTTTTGCCTTTGTAATGCCCCTGCCCTCATGTAGTGACCTAGAAAATGACTTCTAGGACACATGAAACTTCATTTTCATTGCTGTCTCACCTTTCATTTTCTCCTTTTTGGAAAGGAACTTATTATCTCATACATAAAAATATTCCAGAAAGGTTGTATGAAAAATTAAACCTAATTATACATTTCATTCTCTTTCAGGGAATAAACCAGAATTTTGAAAGACATTTCATTATACAGTTCTAGATAAGCCACTCCAGGCTGTAGAGATGTGATCAACATATTTTATATATGTGTTATGAACTGTTTTTTTTCCCTAAATATTTCTACTCTAAAGAAAGGAAAAGTACAAGATTTTTTTTTTACGCATAAGATGAATTCCCTAGGGAAAGTAGAATGCTACCAAAGTATGGGAAAATTGTGTCCGTATAACCGCCAGAGTACTTCCATCATAGAAATCAGCAAGACCAAACAGTAATGCAAAGGGAAAGTTATTCCTTGTTTATAACTGAAAGTGGCTCAGCATTTTAATCCCTTCCTTATATTAATTATTATCTTTGGAAGTAAAACTAGAGGTTTTGTTTCCTGTGTTTTACGGTGCATGTTTCACTTGGATGAAGCCAACTGTGGAGATATTATCTGCCCATGGAGACAGACAAACACCTTTATTTTTGTTTAGACTTCCCCTATTCGGTGAATTTTCCACTAGAGATGCCTAGAAGACTCAATTAAATTATTACAATTAGGTGAGCTGAGCCTTATTCACAGTCCTTTGCTGGCGAATATCTATCATTAATTTCTACGGCATAGAATGGGGCAGCCTCTCTGTAAAGCATGAAAAATGAAGTTGCACCACTGAGAGGAACAAGGAGAGACTCTTTGTCTGATTTGCCTAAAGCCAGGTCACCAGAGATGGAGAAATGGGTCCAAATCATCAGTCTAAATATGTCAGAGAGTGGTTCTGCATTTGGGTTTAATTTCAGCACATCTCAAAGCCTCTTTTGCAGGGAATGAAATATTTGCCAAAAACATAAATAAATTCTAGGTTCCTTCAAAATTTCTCATGTCTCTCAAGAAAGTCATGCAAGGAATGAAGATCTGCTTTAAAATGTGATCAAAACTGCCTTATACAGCAATGAGTAATGTAGACTCTTCAAATGTAGATCTCATTCCTTCTAACCGCAAACTCCATTTATTTAAAACTAAGAATCCCTGATGATTTTGTTGCACCTGATCTTTGCAAGACAGACTTTTATCCTTGTCAAAAAAATCAAAGCAGCAATTTTATTTTTTTTTTCTCATCCAGAAGTTTTGAAAAAATATCTCTTCACAATAAAAAAAGCCATGTTATGATTTAAAAGAATCGTGTATTTCTGTCGGTTCTACCTGGCAATCGGTTCTGAGGTGCATTGGCAGCACCACTAAGGAGAAGCTTACGCAGCTCCAATCCAGCCGTTGTGTGACAGATGACTGCACCTGCACTGTGATTTATAGACTTAGTAAGGATATTCTTAGCAGTCGCAGAATTAGGATGAGACAGATTGCTGCATCTGAAAATATGATGTATTATGTTGCATTAAAGCTGTGAGGCAACTGAATGTTAAACTTGGTTTGATTTCTATAGACACGTGTAGCTGGTTACAGAAAGCAAATGAGTCATTAACATTCAAAAACATTTCTTAGAGAATGTTTGCTCCTGAACAGAATATGGAGTGTGGACCCTTTGGATGAACTCCAAGCTGTCAGTAGTAGAGCTGGCTGAATGATTCAGAGCAAGTAATGTGACTGATGAATTTTTCTTTCTGCTTGTAAAGTGTCTTCAAACACATCAACATTTCCTGAGACTAATTTGTCTCCAAAAAATATTGTGGAAAGGGAAAAAAAAAATCACAGAACCAAACAAACCTTAAATCTACAGACTGATCTGGAGAAATTTACTTGAGAATATACACTACTCAACTCCCATAATTTAGTGCAAAAAGAGATTTTTTGTTTAATTGAGGGAACCAAAGACTAGATGCCTCTTCTTATCAGAAAGATGCTGTGAGGATAATTCATGGTGTTCAGAGGGGTGGATGACAGACAAAATTCTCCTTAATCTGTCTTTATTTATTAAGACGTTGGGTTAAAATCTGGGGAGAAAAACATTTGTAGACTTCTTTCGGTGGTGTTTTTTCTCCATCTGCAGTGATGGGGCAGTTATTCTGAAGCAGCTCTTTGAGACCAGTGGAACAGCTGGGTTTTGTAAGTATTTGGATGCAGTGATCTATATACTAGCAGATCAGGAAGAAAAAACCTAGGAGTTTTGCAAAAGATGCTCTTAAATGGTTGAGTTTGGGTTTAGTCTTTTGTCTGCAATGTGTCTGGAGAATCAGAGATGTGTAGATGAAGATCTCAAGCTTCAGTTCATATTTCTTAATGGGGAGTTTGATCTGGGAGGTTTCTCACCATTTATAACCAGCGGTGCGAGAACAGAGCTAGTCCCCATGCACACATAGCTCCAATGCACTCAGAACTTTCCTGTAAACGGGTTGCTGGAAAAAAACCATAATCAATCTCCTTGACAATGAGAAGTAATGCAGTCAATGGGGCATACTGGCAGGACCCTCGAAGATTTCCTTTCTATCTGATGCTCTCTTGATCTGCTTTTCTGTTCTTCTCACACCTTGTCGGTTCAGATTGCAAGCTGATTGAAGGAAAGCTTAGTTCTGTGCCTGCAAGATTCCCATTGCAATGAATATTCTGGCCTCAGAGAAGGCCTCCAAGTGTCTGCACCCAAGCAGTAATACAGCTGTAAATGCTCCTGTGCTACCTCCACCCTACTATCTACCGATCTCTTTCAGAAGACTTGTGGCTCATTATTCAACGCTTCGTGTACCAGTTCAAAAATAGTAGGAGTATTTTGAGGTACACGAGTGATCTGAGCAGCACAGGAAATCCCTTTTCTCTAAGAGCCTAAGAAGAAAGCTGTGGAAACACAGATAGATTTTTCTTTAATGGCAGAAGCACTGCTATCAGTGTGGTGAAGGAAGCACTTGCCTCTTATTAAGCTGATTTTTTTTCCTATCAATTTCTGTTTAGCTAGTAGTGTTTAAACTGCATCATTATAATCTTTTCCTCTAATAAATGCTTCAGCCTTTCTACTAAAGCAAGGAGGTTTTTGTGTGTGTACACTGTAGAGCCAATCTGCAATGCCTTGTGGCACTGTTTGCAGAGGATGTAGTAAGAGTTTAGTGCTGTCTCTGGGGAATTGGACCACTATTTACAGTCACGTGAGTGTAACTCCTTTCATATAATTTCTAAAATGTCACCCTGATACAGTATATATCCAAGAGGGAAATTCTCTGCATGTTTGTGCCATCAAATTTTGGCATGGGTTTGGAATTTGAAAAGCAGAAACTGGTCCCACTAAACAAAATGAACCTCGAGGAATCATGTCAGATGCTTCCTGCTACTGTGACCTTTTCTTCCATGTTTCTCTTTCCTTGTCTTGCTGATGGATAGGATGATTTTAAGAGACTTAGTACATGATAGAGCTGCCAGGTTTGGATCTACATCCAATTATTTCCAAAGGTCAGAGGCACTTGCACTGGGCATTCTCGTTTGTGTTCCTTCTTTTAATTTCCAGGAACACCGATGACAAAAATAAGGCAGGGGATAACTCTACTGTATATACAGACCCTTGGCTAGATATCACTGATATCCTTCTTATTAAAACATATATTACAAAAGAAGGCAATTTATTCTATAGCTGCCTGCTTTAGGGCTTTTTGTACCTTCTTATTCTAGTATTGGTCTTCCCTGGAGACAGAATTGAATTAGAGGGATTGCTGGACTGATTCTGTCTGGCAGTTCCTGTGTAAATATTGGTCTCAACTTCTAGAGATGTCAAGCAATAAATAAATTAATGCCAAAACCAAAACATGCCAGGGTTTTTATTTTTGACCTGGCAGAAGAAAGAAAAGTCTGCAATGCATGGCCTCTGCAGCTCACTACAGTTCACAAGTCTAAATATCAGGAATATTTGCCCTTTCTTGACCAAAATGGTAAGTTTGCAATTCTTCTAAGGAAACATGAGTCACTAAACACAACATTGAAAATGCTTAGGCCTTATACCCTGCAATATCTGTTCTGTGGTAGAAAGACACACATTTAAACCTTCCAGATCAATGTCCACAAAAAACTTCTGACTAAATAAATAAAAATGAAAAAATGATAGACAAAAGTAGTATTCTGGATACCTAGGAATTAAACCACAAATTTATGCTGTTAGCCACTCTTTTTTTTTTTTTTTTGGAGCCCTGTATGCTGGCTTCAAACTTTAAGATTCTGCAGCTTCTCTGAATCATTTTTACATTTTATCTTTCTGTCGATCCTGATCTCTGCTTTTGGTTAGAGGGAAAAAAATTCCTGAGGACTACAATGTTTCAAATTCTGTGCAAGGTGCAAAGTTCCCCTGAAACCATTTTCATTAGTTTTGCAAAAATTGCAGCCTTAAGGCTTTCAAAAGTGCTAAGCAATCAGCAGTCACTCATTTGGGAGCCTAATTATAGAGTTAGGAAACAAATATGTCTAGGTCTATCACTTGCCTTGCATAATATGCATAATGGGATTTAACCCCACACCTGCTTGTACAGATGTGTAAATACTTGTGACTGCTGGGTATGAACACAGAGAAACCTCTTTCCAAGTATGCCACTAAGTGATATGGGAAAACATCAGGATCCTCCAGCCTACCAACACAAGTATCCCCTTGGCTGAAATAGGTATTTTATGATTTCAAACTACATCTGAAGTTTTAGAAGTGTTCCTCAGCAGACAGTGATGACCTCGATGACAGGACTTGGTACACATTTTTGCATACTTATTGAACATTGTGCAGGCAAAGTGCAAGCAGTGTCCTTTCAGATGTGAAATAAAAAGTATTAAGCAAGGATACACTGTGTTCTGAATTGTTTCCTTTTTAGGGACATTTCTTATGCAGTACCCAACAAACTCATCTCAATTTTAGCAGCATTTTTTTTTTTTCTATCTTTCACTGTGAATAACAATAGACACTTTGGTTTTTCAAGGCAAAGAAAGATTACTCTGAATGGATTGGCACTGATATTCTGATGGGGAGTTTGGAAGAGAAACTAAGCACAGTTGGATGAACAAGGTAAGCCATGACCTTGGATTCATTTATTGTCCTTCATTTTCTCATAATGATTAGATTGATTCCTCCCTCAATTCCTCTTTTTTTTTTCTGCTTTTCATAGCCTAGGGTGAGGCTGGCTGCCTAGTTTGAGACTATGAGGCTTCTGGAGGAAAGTAAATCAAACTTTTTCTGCTCTTACATGTGGGATGAGTAACACTGTGATGAGTTACCCCTGGCTAAGGGCTAAACTCCCACCCAGCTTTGCTTCTCTCTCACTCCACCTCCTCAACAGAGTGGGAGGAGAAAATAGGACGGAAAAGCATTGCTTACCAATTACAATCATGGGCAAAACAGGATTATATGGGGAAAATTAATTTAATTTATTCAGAAGTAAAATAGATTCCGATATTGAGAAATAAAGACAAAATATTGAAAAAACCCACCCTCCCCTCATACCTTCCCCTAGTCTTACCTTCCCCCTTCACCCTCAGTTCCTCTCCCTCCGAGGGGCACAGGGCTGGGGCTGGGGTTTGCAGCCAGCCCACCCCAGCCCCTCTCTCCTGGCTGCATCTCCCTCCTGCCCCATCTCCCTGCTCCAGAGAGGGCCCTTCCCCAAACTGCTGTTCTTCAGGGACTACCTGTTCCAGCCTGTCATTCCTCCTCCTCTGACAGGGCCACCTTTGCCCCTTTCCTGAATCTATTTCCCTCCCCTTTTCCTTCTCCGCTTGGCTCCTATCTTTATGGTGATGCATACCTGTCCCTCTCCAGGACAGTCATCATTGTACATGAATGAACTCTGCTTCTGTACTTCTTTTAGATACTGGCTTTCTTTTTGCTTTCATGCCTCATAACTCCATCCAGTGTCAAAAAAAATCCATAGATGCTTCCTACCACAATCTCTCTTCTTACGTGTATCTGTTGCCAGCCCTTTTCTCCCAAAAGGTCTAAAAAGCAAGGTATAAATGCCATATTTCTTGAAAATGGAGCAATGTTTTCTGAACGACTCAAGCAGAGGGATTCCTCTGGGACTGTGGATCACATCTCTCTCTGAACTCTTGCTAAGAATTGGTAGAGATGGACAAAGAGTAAAGATGTGAATTTAAGTAAACTCTCCGTTGGAGCAGTCACAATATCACACAGAATCACAGAATGTTAGGATTTGGAAGGGACCTCAAAAGATCATCTAGTCCAACCACCCTGCCAGACCTAGAGTAGGTCACACAGGAACATGTCCAGAAATTATCTGGATTACTTCAATTGTCCAGCTTGTTCACCTGAGCTGATTTTCATCAGCAGCTAACTGAAGAGTGCTGCTATAATTTGACCTGACTGCAGGATGGTTGACACTCACTGTCAGATAGGACAGCAAGGGAAGGAAAACGGGAACAGCAAAGTCACAGAATCACAGAATGTCAGGGGTTGGAATGGACCTCGAAAGATCATCTAGTCCAACCCTCCTGCCAGACCAGGATCACCTACAGTGGATCGCACAGGAATGCGTCCAGATGAGTTTTGAAAGTCTCCAGAGAAGGAGACTCCACAACCTCCCTGGGCAGCCTGTGCCAGGGCTCCGGCACCTCCACAGTGAAAAAGTTTTTTCTAATATTTTCATGGAACCTCCCGTGTTCCAGCTTGTACCCATTGCCCCTTGTCCTGTCATTGGACACAACTGAGAAGAGCTTGTCACTGTCCTCCTGACACTTGCCCTTGACATATTTATAAACACCTATGAGATCACCCCTCAGCCTCCTCTTCTCCAAGCTAAAGAGACCCAGCCCCTTCAGCCTTTCCTCACCAGGGAGATGTTCCACTCCCTTCAGCATCTTTGTGGCTCTGCGCTGGACTCTCTCAAGCAGTTCCCTGTCTCTCTTGAGCTGAGGGGCAGAGAACTGGACTGATAGTGAAGCAACTGGCATTGGTTCCAACCTGGCCTTGAACATCTCCAGGGAGGGGGCATCCACACTGCTGGGCAATTTATTCCAGAGTCTTGCCACCCTCGTACTGAAGAATTTCTTCCTGAGATCCAATCTAAACCTATACTCCTTCAATTTAAATGAATTTCTCCTTGTCCTATCAGTGGACACTCTTGTAAAAAGTCTCTCCCCAGCCTGTAAGTTCCTTTCAGGTATTGGAAGGCAGTTATAAGGTCTCTCTGGAGCTTTCTTTTCTCCAGGCTGAACAATCCCAGATCCCTCAGCCTGTCCTCACAGCAGAGGTGCTCCAGCCCCTGGATCATCTTTGTGGACTCCTCTGAACTCATTCTAACAGATCCATATCCATCTTATGGTGGGGACACCAAAACTGGATGCAGTATTCGAAGTGGGGTCTCAGAAGAGCAGAATAAATGGGAAGAATCACCTCTCTTGCCCTACTGGCCACATTCCTCTTGATACATCCCAGGATGGGATTGGCCTTCTGGGCTGTATGAGTGCACTGCCGGCTCATGTTGAGCTTCTCATCTACCAACAGCCCCAAGTCCTTCTCTTCAGGGCTACTGTGAACCCACTCTCTGCCCAGTTTGTATTTGTGCCTGAGATTGGCTCAATCCAGATGCAGGTCCTTGCATTTTAACTTGTTGAAAATCTGCAGGTGATGTTAAATAGGGGGGAATCATGGATACCAGAGAGGACAAGAGAATAATGCAAGAAACTTGAGGGAGTACGAACATGCGAAGGGAAAAAATTAGATAATATTGAGGAAAATACAAAACCTTTTCTGGGTGTGTTGAGAGAAAACTCATCCCAAATATTGTCCCATTAACAGAAAGGAAAAGCCTGAGAAAGAACTAGGCTGAATGTTCAAAATCTACAAAACTCAACAAGCAGGGAGATTTTCCTTGTACTTTCAACCATGCTAATCTGGGAATTTGAGAGTGGATGGGTTTTCCTGGGAGCTGGTGAGCAAAGATGTGGTACTGGAGAACACCCAGGCCTGTATCGATTCAATTTCATTTATATTGTTGTCCCACCTCCCCATCACAAAGAGGTGGTGTTTCTCCTTGAGAGCCTTTCAGGTGACTCCCTGCTATATTTCCCATACTGTAAGGGCCAGGAAGTAATTATAGAGACATATCAAGAGAGGCACTTACTTAGAGAAATGGCAAGGAAAAATGTGAAGATTCTTCTGGAAATGAAATTGTGAAGGGTAGCTCAAAGATGAAGAAGACAAAGAGATACTAAAACAGGAAAGTCAGGCTTTCAAGGAGAGGAGTCAGAACTACCAAAGCTGTTTTTAGAAGAAAACAGTTTACAGAAGAGATTCTGCTATGAACACAACTGAGATTTGTAATTAGAGCTGGTCATAAGATAAGTCAGCTTAACTTTTTAAAAAATAAAAGTCTTGCAAAGAATTGATCTGAAATACTATTCAGGGTCAGACCTACCATCTCTCTTCTCTACTGGTTTATATCTGGAACTGCCAGCCCTCGGGCTGCCTCAGCCAGAATCCAATCACACAGTCATTTTTTTCTCCTGGGATTTGATATGGGCTAACATTCTCACTAAAAATTGCCAGTTTAAATCATTGATTGCTAATGATTAAATTAGCCCAAGCCTAGTTAACTATCTAAATGTTTGGTCCCTTTTGGAATTACATTTATGATTAGTCTGATTAGAGAAGCATAGGTAAATGCCCTACATCATCTTGCAATGATGAGAAAACCAAAATGTTTCTGAAAAACTAAAAGCTTTTCACTTTGCAGAGATTAAACAAAAAAAAAAGTATTTTGAGGAAAGGTTGCTTTTATTTTTATGTGAGGGTGCATGGTGAAATAAAGCCCAAACAAATCAAAACATCAACAGGGCTAGAATATTCTGAAAAATAATGAAAGGCCATTTTTTTATTGACAAGCAATGTGAATGAAAAATGTCAACCAGTTCTATTTATAACTGGGGATGGGCAAAGACGATGCATTTAAATGTAGATGTGGGAAGCATTCTCATTTCTGCCGTTTGTGAAGGCTCTGATTTCTCTGAGATGAAAAACTAGGCAAGCAGGTGGAGTCTAATGCTTTACTAGCACAATCATTTTAGCAACTCTGAAATCATTGGAGTTATGATGATTTATGCTGACTGAGATTTGTTTCCTGGTACTCTAAAGTTCCTGTCTTTTGGCGTTTAGCAGAAAGTGCATATTTTAGCTAGTTTACTGCGAATAGCCCAGCTACTGTGTTGGCCAGTGTGTGCCCTTCTGCTACATCCATCCTCCAGCACTGTTCGTTATTCTAAAGTCAATTCTTCCTAAGTCCCCCCTTGCAGCTCACTTCCATTCAGCCTTCACCCAGAAATGCAGTTTCTCTTATTTTTAGCTTTCAGTTTGTGCAGTCATTTTAATGTCAAAGAAGCTTGTAAATAAAAATATATATTCAGGTGTTTGGCTGAATTAAGCATTATTCTGGCACTATATGCAAGATACTAATTTACAAGATTTGAGCCTGATTTGGTTTACCTTATTTTGTCCTGAGGGTCATTCTACAGCTGCGTAATTGTAAGAGAAAGAACTGAATAAAGAGTATTTGGCTGCAGAAAAATGTGAAATTCAGCCTTCAGCTGAATGACTATTTTAATTACACTACAGTGACCTCTTCTCCGGACACTTTGTTTTATTTTTATTTTTTTCCATTTTTTAAAATGGAATCCATTTCCTAATAGATGGTACTGCATCCACGCTGACAAACAGTGGATGATATTCCACAAAAGACACAGTAGTGCGTGCCACTACATATGGCCTTATTTTGTGGTGTGACATCATATGATAATTCTTAAACTTCCCTGTTAACGTGACCTATATCAAGTACCAAGTTCTTATATTTCATTTGTAATCAATCATTCACTACACGGCACAGGTTTTACTAACAAGTAATTCATTACCCCATCAGATCAGTCACTAATCTATCTGACAACATTTTGGACAGTAACAAGTCTTGAAGTAACTAAACACAGCTAAAGCTTCTTCCAACTTCATTTTGACTTAAGCTTTCCCTTACCAAGTCTGCCCTCCCCAGCTGCCTGTTTTTTGAAACACCCACAGCTGCAACTGAAGGGAACAGATGAAATCCTGTCTTTCAGCTGCAAAGCTCTTACTGACCTCAGTTTAAAATAAAATAAAAAAAGATATTACCTAGTGGCAGTCATTCAGTACCTTTGAAAATCAGGGATTTAACAACTTGTCAAAGGTCAGAACAGAAATTGATGCCAGAAAAAGGACTAGACCTCTGTAGGGTCTAACTCCCAATGCAGCTCTGGAAGCACAAGATGCTTTCTTCCCAGGTACCATGTCACACATTTTTCTGTTGTTTCTAAGTTGCTTTTTTTTTTCCTAGTATATGCTGGACCGGGTAAGAAGCGTGATAATACACTGATAAAGTTGCAAACATGCGTCATCTCCTTTACCCTGAAGTGAGGAAATTCAAGCATTTTGGAGTGAAAAATGTCTTCAGGCAGGAAGAAAAAAAAAAGAAGGGGGGTAAGTTTTAAAAAACTCAAGCTGTAAAAGAAAAGTGAAAAACACAAGCTGCTAAGAGTATGAAAGGTTCAAGAGGGTAGGAGCAGTGATGCCTTGAGATTTTAAGGAGGGCTGTGTTGGCTTAATAGGAATTTACCCCGGGTCTTTTCCTACTTTGAGAACAGGGTAGGTATTATCTACAAAAAGAAAGAAAGGAACAAGGCTGTCTGCTTTGAAGGCTGTTAAGTGTGCTCACCTATGGGGGAAAGAGAGAAAAGGGAGAACCAGCTCCTGAGAGTTGACAGTGCATCAGAAAATGAGCTGCTGTTAGCTCCGTGAGGCCAGCAGGATTTTCTTGATCTAGTTTAACAAGTCGTTTTGCTAATCCAAAGGTTATGTCCCTGTCTTCTGGGCAAATATCAGGCTGCAGAAGCCACTACTTGGGTTTTGGGACAAGATTGTTAATACAGCAGCACAGAGAACAGATCTTTGATTAGCAGGATGGAAAATATTGAAAGCTGTAGAGAAAACACATCTAATCCAGATCCTGTTCATATCTGCATAAACACTGGTTTACTTCAGATTAACACAGGCATGACGGGCACCAGCTTCGTTCTCAATATTTGTCACTGCCTTCTGCCCACCAAGTGTCTGTGTTGTCTCTCTCTCCTCCCTGAGAACTCAAATGTAGTTTATACTTGTATTTGTGCACTCAAGCATGTATTTAGAAGACGAGGGGCTTTGGAAGCTTGCTTTTTTTGGTGCCTTAAGTAAAAAAGCTTTTTTTTTTTTCCGCAGTTTGAATACAGAATGTCCAAAACCAGAATGGAGCATTGGAGATGCTTTAAAGGGCCTTTGCACACAAACTGAGGAATGGATAATATGGTGGGTAATAAAGGTTCCTGTTTCTGGTGAAAAGGTAGACAGTAAGAATGTAGCAGGTTGGTATCCAAAGTGCTCCACCATAAGGACTACTGGAAGGATTGCAAGAAGCTTTGGTTTACTACATCATCCATCCCTCATCACATTAAACTCTACAGCATGATGAAAATTCAGCTCCTGTAAACTTTCTGCTTTGATCACAAGTCCTCTCAGATAAATATCATATTCTGCATCTGTGGAGGAACTCTTGCCGTGAGGTTCCTCCTCTGGTGTACGTACTCTCGGTAATGCAACATTCCCATAGACTTCTGAGGCACATGCAGAATAAGAAAAATGTGACTGGTTATTACTTGAGCTATCAGCACTATACAGCTATGAATTGGACAATCAAAGAGACAGAAAGGTGCCTTGGTTGTTTGCATGACCATGGAGACTGTTGTTACCTTAGTACAAATAGCAAATAATGGATTCTGTAAGATCTATAGAAATCTTAGAACTACTACAACAGAAACCAGGTTTTATTCTCTCCTGACAAGTTGGATAGGGGCAGGTTATCTGCGCTTCATGCCTATAGGTAATCATTTAGCTGTGATTTAGCTTGCACATGGTGAGAAGGAATTTTTGACATTTCCTCTGTGGCCTGGCAGGCTGTCAAGTAACTGTAGGATTCACTGAGTCTGGAAGAAGCTCTGGGCTGACCTGCCATAAGTAAATGATGTTGTTTTCCTTAATCAGTCCACCAGAGCTGGTATCTTGAGTGTCCTTCATCTAATTTTCTCGGAAGCTGGAATCTGAAAATATAATAATGGTATTTTTCACTCATTTGCAACAGTGCTTTCCTCTCAGTGGTATTGAAATACCCCTCAAATGCCAAATTTATTTGGGAAAATGTTCACGTATCAGTTTTAGTAATATAAAACTATTATTGCTGCCTATCTCCCAGGGGTTCTGTGAAGCTTGTTTAATTGAGGTTTGAACTGTCATTATTTGTGAGATGAGATTATCTATCATTCATGAGCTTTCAAATGAATATCAGTTTGTTTGGGGGAAAAAAGGCTGGCAAATCCTAAAAGCTTCATGATTTTCAGCCCAAATAATTATTCCTCTAAATATTCATTCTTTATAGTTTGTTATTTGTTACTTACTATTCATTATCCACAGTTTGTCATTTGTTATATTCCTGTCTAGAAAATTCAGTCACCCAGTCAGGTACCAGAAGTAATAATACGTGACTTTTATGACCGTTCACCCACCATAAGTAACACATAGAGGAACTTGCACAATCAAAGTAAACAGTGCATAAATAACACGTATACAAAACTTGTTTACATGAGCTATTCTGTGAATATTTATGAACTAGAAACACATTTGTAGAAATTAGGATCAGAGTGCAAGTAGAAAAGCAGGGCCAAATTTGCTGAAATTCAAGTTTCATCCATGATTTATTACTATGTCAGGGTTAGAAATGAGTGAAGTCCAATGTTAGGTTCAGGTGAGTTGCATAAAGTTGTGTAGCAAATTGGTGGGATCAGAAGGGAAATGGTCACGGGGCAACATTTTGACCCTGCATGGCAATACCTTTGCTGCCTCCCAGCCTGTGATACTGTGTCGTGATCCCTGCTAGACCACACTGTGGATGTGCAGGCATCACCAGCACGTCAGTAGATTCACCTACACTCCGCACTGACAATTTCTCCCAAGTTTCCCATCATGGTATGGAAGATGCTCCTCATGCACCAAAGGCAGGAAGAATTGTTGAAGAAAACCATCCTGTGGCCTGCAGGCACTTTAAATCTGCCTCAAGATCAGGAAAGACTTGTGACTCAAATAGAATTTTGTTCTTCCACCTAGCAGAGGTCCACTCTGTTGTAAAATACCCACTATTTAAACTGACACAGTTTTAATAAATTCCCAGAGCAGTCAAACGGACGTGGAAGTGCAGTTTCCCTCACTGTCAACACTTTTTTTTTTTTAAGGGAAAGCTTGTTTTCTTTTAAACTGTTGTGGTTTAACCCCAGCTGGCATCAGCCCCACACAGCAGCTCATTCATTCTCGTGCCCGTGACATGGAGAAAAGAATAGAAAGGGTAAAAGTGTGAAAACTCATTTTTTTATATAAAGACAGTTTAATAGGTAAAGCCATGACAGCAAGCAAAACAAAACAAGGAATTTATTCACTGCATCCCATTTGCAGGCAGGTGTTCTCCATGAAGGAAGGGCTGCCTCACATGTAGCTGACTTGGGAAGACAAACATCATCTCTCCAAATGTCCCCCTTACTTCCTCTTCCCTCAGCTTTATGTGCTGAACATGATGCCACACAGCATGGAATACCTTCCTGGTCAGCCAGGCTCAGCTCTCCCAGCCAGACTCCCCTGCACCCCCAGCATCATCAATAGCAGGGCACCATGAAGAGCAGAAAGGCCTTGACTCTGTGCAAGCACTGCTCAGCAACAACAGAAACATCTCTGTTAACAGGACAAGAGGAAATGACCTCAAGTTGCACCAGGGGAGGTTTAGGTTGGATATTAGTAAAGATTTCTTCATGGAAATGGTTGTCAAGAATTGGAACAGGCTGCCCAGGGACGTGGTTGAGTCACTATCCCTGAAGGTATTTAAAAGATATGTAGATGTGATGCTTAGGGACATGGTTTAGTGGTGGACCTGGCATCGCTAGGTTGATTTTAAAGGTCTTTTCCAACCTAAATGATTCTATAATTCTAATACCAACACCACTTCCAGCACAAATCCAAACACAGTCCCATACTAGCTACTACAAAGAAAAACAACTCTACATCAGCCAAAACCAGCAGAGAAACATACATAAAACCACAGCATTTGCACTTACAGATTTCCTATGCATTTTTACATAGAATCACAGGGGACAAAGCTGCTATGCATTATTTCCTGGTAGAAAAGCATCTTCTTGCCCACAAAATCAAGCAGAGACTTAGATTAATGGCAGACAAGGATCTGAGAGCATAAGCAGTGATTTAAAATCCCCTTTTGCCTTTCATCTGGCAATAAAATCTTGCCTTATGTTTAAAAACACAAATGTTGCGTATTTAAAAACAAAGATCGTATGTGTTACACCGACCAGCCGCATAAATCCTAGTGGCCTTGGAAAATTAATGTTTTGTTTTAAGTAAAGCTGAAGTTACTCATGTTATTTCACTCTATCAATAGCAAGTACATTAACATTATCTAGTGTCTGCAAGCACACTATTAATTTACCTTGTACTGTCCCAATAGAGGGAAAAGAATTGTTCAAGGCAATGAGGCATATCCACTTCCACTCGCTGGGACTCCTTACTTCCAAATAATCAATATTAATGTGGTGAAGGGAGGGCAGGGAGGAAAAGGATCCTCTGTGTGATTTATCAGCTAAAGCCACATCACAGTGCTATGAGAGTCTGAAGACTCTTCACCAGACTGAACAGAGACTAAATGGTTTATCAAGGGTGGAGGCAGTGTCTCACTATCCACCTGAAGTCAGATTAATATGATGCTCTGCAGCCAGGAAGCTGACAGATATAACGTTCCCTTTCTAAAATGATACATTGTTGATCATAGAAAAAAATCTAATGTGTTCTTAAGAATACCTGCTCACTTCAGTATTAGCTTTTTTCCCATTGGGAAAAATATTTTTTAAAGAAAAGTAGGGTTTTTTTTTGTTTCTGATGAGGACTACTTTTTTGTCTACAGGTCAGGTGAAGAACACAAAACATGGTTCTTAACAATCTGTGAGACAACTTCGACAAAGTATGATTGACAGAAAGTGAAAAACTGAAGTATTAGAGGAGGAAATTTTTAAGTAACATGACCTGAATTTTGCTTTTTAAACCACAGGAAAAATAATTGCTGTGGAATGGCCTTTTGCTCTTTTGACCTGCAACTACCAAAAAGTTACTCTTAAAATTGCATTGGGATAGCAAATGCTGTAATCTTTACATAGGCTGAAGCTAGAGAGGAATGGCAAGCACGCTGCAGCAATACTAAAAAAAAATAGGTTCTGTCTGTCTACAATAACACATGCTTTCACTTGAAGACCAAGACAATATTCACAAAAAAAAGGTCAGTTAAGGAAAAAAAAAAGTGTCAGGAAAAGTAGTTTATTTTCTCCATATGGCTAATGAGTAGAATACAGTTCTGTTCAGTTAAGTCACTACTGTAAGATATGAAAAACAGGTGCTTAACTTTCCTCCTTGACTAATTTTTATATCAAATTAAACTGTAAGATTAAAGGATGCTTAAACTCATGCTTATACACATAGACTTATTTTATATGAAAGAACATAATGCTTCTCAGACCTGCTGTCTCAAAGGTAGATCAGACAAGTTGTTCGTATTGTCCCTTAAACCCTGGGATAAGTCAGTGTCCATGGGTGGACACTTCCAGGCTGGAATTAGAGCACTCAACACCTTCTAGGATCATGATGGTCAGGGTGACAATCCTAGCTGTGCAGCGGTGACGATGAGAAGGGATGAGATGCTCTTGACCTTTTCCCAGTGCTCAGCTTTTCTCATTGCTGGAGAGGAACCAACCTGTGATAATCTGCCATTTTGTGGGGCGGTTCATCACAGTGGCCTGAAGTGGAATATATCTCACTTAGGTTTAGGTATCCACAGTGTGGACTTTTACAGAAGCTAAACAGAGAAAATCCTCTTTAATACACAGCAGAGAGAAGTGGACACTTTAAGGACACAACTTATGAATTTTCTTCAGAGACGTAAGTTGGAGTCAGAGGATCTGTACCCTGGGCTCCCCTTCATTGCATCCACACGTAGTCAAATGCAGTCTCTCAAGGTTTGCTCTCTACTTCTTTTCACAGTCTGAAGGGAGGACATCGTCCACTGCAGCGGGTGCTCTGCGCTTTTTGTGTATTAGATAACACAACATGAATCTTCCTGCGAATGTATGACAGGTTTATGCAGCCAAAATGTGAGGATTTAAAAAAGTGAATCAAGGGGACATAACTAAGAGTAATGGGATGATATTAAATGAGACAAGTGAGTGTCAGGAAATGCTCCTGGGCACTGGAGGGGCTTGGACTGTGAAGATGCTCTTGAGGGTCAAATACTATATAATATGCACTTACCTGTATGTAAAAGACACAAAACCGCACTCACTAGTGCTCAGACTAGATGATGATGCACATTTTTACCGCCTTTTATTCTAGGTACTGGTTTTTAAATAATTATTTAAAACGTATATGACCTAATTCTTCTCTGGGGTAACTTACGTGAAGTTCTCAAAGGTAAAACTGAGCTCTCAGAAGTAGGAGAGAGTACTGTAACACCTAGGGGCAACACTAAGAAACAACTAAGATTTTAGTAAGAGATAAATTCAGTTTACCTTGAGGTAAGAAATAATTCCATTTCTCCCTAGTTTGATGAAAATTACACCCTAGAAAATCTCCCCTGAAGGATATCCAGTTGCAAATACTGGGTTAACAGAAAAGATATCATTCACTGAGGACATATATCAAACTTTTTCCACTTAAGTCTAAACATAAAGAAAACAGAAAAGACAAAAATCTCAAGGAATGTGTCATAAATTAAACACCTATTTAAAATACGTGATTTTAAAATGTTTGCTGTTTACAACAGCTGCTGGGAGCCCATTTCTTTACATATTTCCATCACTTCTAATCATTTCAGTCCTTAGAAAGATTGATTAGATTTCCAAATCCTGCTTCCCTGATATGCCTTGCCCTTTTACTGGTTTCTGGTTTTATCTTCATCCTTAATGTTCAGAGAATGTCTTAGACTCTGATGGACATACTCAGTCTAGATTTAAGAATTCATATCCTCAGTACTAACCAGGTGAGTGGAGGAGAAGGAACAGTGTTCCTCGGAAACAAACAGGAGAGTTCAAATCTTTTCTCCCAAAATACCAATATTTTTTGTTTTCAGCATTACTTTCTAGAAAGTTTTGAAGAAGTTATCAGCAATTATGCAATTTCATTTTCATACTGCTGTTTAAAAACGCCAAAAGAAGAACAGCAATCTACTCTTTGTCTTTCAATCCTAAAAGGAAGTTCAAAGCTTCTGAAATCCTTTAAGAAAATCCCTTGAGATTTCCAGAGAAATTTTGTATGTTTCAAACATTCAGGGATTCCAAAGATGACCCTAAAATATGCATGATACTTGCTGAAAAGCATCAAGATTAAGCTGTGTGAAAGTAACTACAGCACTGGTTCTTCAGCTCAGCACAAGTCAATAGCAGCAGGATCAAGAACTAGTTGACTGGAAACAATTTTCTCTTCAGTCATTGTGAGTTTTAGTTGGCGAGTACTAAGAAGGATTATCTTCTCTTACCCTTGCATAAATAGTAATTCGGGATGTCAGAAGTACTTATGGTAAACATGAAAGAGAACACAAAAGAGGTAGTTAGTGGTTGCTCTGCTTGAAGGAAGCATCCAAATGCTGCTTTCTGGTTAATACGTTGTTTGTGTTGGGGACCTAGTCTTGTGGAAGAACAGCTGTACATGTTTGCAGTCTTTTTCACTTGGTGAAAGCATGGCCACACGTACCAAGAACCATACTGCACTCCCTGCCTGCACATGAAGTGAAGCACTTTCCTCCAGAGCTGGTGCTGTGACTGGATCTCCACCTCTACATTTTGATTCTGCTCTTCTGTCTTCCGTACTTGCAGTTTTATCATTGCTTTTTCTTTAAAAAGCTGACACTCATTGAATAAATTGGCTTCACTGCAAAGCAGAAAACCAATTTCTCCAGCAGAAGCACTGGAAAGGGAAGATCTCATAATCTTCTCACTTCCTCCCTGCATTTGCAAAGCCAAAAGAAAAGTGAGAGCAAGGGACCTTCTGCCCTTAGCGCAGCAGTCGCTGCCTTTTTAGCCCAAACATGCTCCACCCCTCTTCTTTAAGTGCAAATCTGCACTTGCATCATCCTCTCTTTCTTATCTCTTACTTAATTTATTATTGATATCACCTATCAATAACACTTTCTGCCGCTTCAAGAGTTTAGTCTGTCTGCCAGATCCTGACTTTCAAGTGTTCTTTCCTTGACCTCATTACATTCCTAATGATTTATACTGTTTCTTTCTTGTCCTTCCTCTGCCTGTCCCCTTCCTCACAAAGAGAGGGAGAGAAAGGAGTTGGCTGAGCAAGTGGCAAAGGTAACAAAGTCCATGCATTGAGCAGTTGCTCCTACCCTGTCCCTCAGCCCACTATCCAGCTTACCAGCACCTAATCTGCTGGAG
This sequence comes from Apaloderma vittatum, assembly GCF_000703405.1. NCBI lineage: Eukaryota > Metazoa > Chordata > Aves > Trogoniformes > Trogonidae > Apaloderma > Apaloderma vittatum. The sequence continues at coordinate 88,793 of NW_009732193.1, read as the reverse complement.
GGCAGCAAATGCTCTGGTTTCATGCCCTACTCAGGCAGGGACATTCCCCAGAAGCACCACACAAGAGAGGAAAACCTACTTATTTCTTACAATTTTGCTGCAAATAGCTGTAGTTGATATTTGAAAAGGTAGTCCTCTTCATCAGTTTCCCCAGCTTTATAATTTGCAATCTACAGCCCATTTTATCTTCTATTGTCTTCCAAATAAGCTCATGTATTTTTCTGTTATAAGGGCTAAAGTAACATCCTGTTACTCAGCAGACACAGCATCATTACAATAGGTATACTTGAGGACAGGATTACAGGAGCTGCCCAGAGACAACCCAGTGCCGAACAAAGCAGGATTAGTAAATTATTCTAATATTTGACTTGACAAATTTGTGTAATTAAGAAACCTGAGCACAAACGATTTGCCAATGACATCAGAATGATTCAAATATACCTATTTTGAGGCCACTGAAGAAGTTTCTCTCTCCTTTACCTTTTAGACTCCAGTCTAATACAAGATTCTCTCTCTTGCTGCCATTTCCTCTGCCTGCATGTTCTGTGAGTCTGTTTGGGTCAAAAGCCACATGTGTCATGCTTTCAAAAATACAATCAACAAATTATGTAATTTCCCATTATTACAGTTATTTAATTGGATAAGAATAACAAGAGAAGAAAAGCAACAGCCAAGCAAGATGTAACTTTCATGCTGAGTGGAGTGATCCTGATACACTGCTTCTGCCCATCTCTGCCTGTTCAGAGGTTTAGTGTGACAGTCAAACCTTTCACTTCTGCCAGCCTGGAGCCCACAGAAGGTAAAAGTACTGTGGTCACATGCAGTCTCCAGTCCTCTGAGCTCTACACACTGTGTTGTGACTCCACTGACAAATGTGAATTTCAGAGTATTTATAGGAGGGACGTAATGTGATTTTATGTGGGTGCAAGAATAAAGGCACAAGCCAGAAGAGACAGAAGAGTATTGTGAAGACATTGTTAGTGTCTGAAACAGAAGAGAGCAAGTCAAGCACTCTTCTGTTGTTTGAAAGACATGCATACACAATCCAATTAAGCAGACATCTTCCAACTTGGAGACAGTGCACTCACCCTGCTGTCTGGGTGTCAGCAACCTGTGCATCTTTCCACCGTGCACCACAGAGCAGTTCTAGCCGCAGTCAGACATGCACAGGCTGCTCAGGTACAGTTGAACTGTCTGTGAGATATATCTATTTGACAGTCACATCAGCAGAGTCTGTACCTAATCCAGAAAGGAAACTGGTGAATGCTGTAGTGCACATAAGTTTATGGTCCTTGTAATGCAAAAGGAGTGCTTTGCATGTTTTCTACATCCTGGCCTACCACCCACTGAATTTCTGGGACACGGGCAGGGCAAGGTGTCTGTTGTGATGAGGTACAGCAGCAGCAGAGCAGCCCCTTTGTTTACCTCTAAAAAAAGGGGCAGGTAATTTACTGTCTGGTCTGAGGTATCACAATTCCATGATTTCAAGACACCAAGTAATCCTGATCTCTTATTTCCATGAGTAAGGCACGGCATGAGTGTGACTCGACTCAGTGCCTCTGGGTGCATTATAGAATTTACAGATATGGGAACACAAATACAAGGATTTTTGTCTTATCAGATTGATGTCCTCTATGCTCATACCTTTGGAAGAGCTGTGATAATTGAGATAATCCCCATCCCTTAAAGCAGCTTTTTAAGCTGTGATTATTTTGGCAGCACAGCTCAAGTTTTATCGCTCACGGAAATGCAGAGGAGGAAAAGGACAAAACATTTCTTCTTTTTGTTCGACTTTAACCCAAATAAGCCCAGACTACTGAAAATAAGAAATATCTCCGTCTGCATAGCCCTCCCTGATTACTGTCCAGACATTCACATTTGCCAGGAATTATCTCTAGAACTGTTTTATCACTTTTATGTACTCTGAATATGCTCACTAGGAAAATGATTTTTAAAACTCACATTCCTGTGCTCTGCAGAGGTGACAGACTGTAACTGCGAAGATGCAAGTCCAGAGCATCAGCAGAATATGGGAACTTCAAAACAAAATCCAAGAGTTTGGTAAGTATTCAGAACAAGAAATTTGTCCCTAGCTCTCTCTTAGATAAATCATAACAACTGAGGCTCATCTTTCTGTATTGAGTCACCTTGCTAACTCAGATGTATGTGAGATCTAAGACTCGCTACTTTATTTGAATTTCCTATTTGCTATTTTAAAATATCTCCTGTCTCTGTTTACTGCTTTTGAGATTTATTCTCTGCCCTGACAACGTGTGGGAAGTCTGAGGGTCTAACTCAAAGCTGCAAATTTACTAAGGCACACATATGTCAGGTCTTCCTGACTCTGTCTTCGAACTCTGCTCCTGTCATCATTAAAATAAATGTTTATATCACCTTCAATTCTGTCTACTATGTGAGTAACACTGAAGCACATGATGCATTGCTGAAGTACGAATGTGGTACAGAAATGAAGTTAAAATTAAGGATTAAAGTGAGAAATTTAGGCACTCTAATACCCAGGCATGTTAGAGGAATTACAGCCCTAATGTCAATGCCACTGCACTGTAGGTTCAATATCTAAAACCAGGATTCACAAAAATCAATGATTAAGGCAAGGTTGTATTTTAAATTATACCTTTTTTCTTGTAGGTGCTGAACAGTGGAGTACAGAAGTCCTTGAAAAACTGCAAGTGTAACTGCAGACTGTCCTGCTGTTTGGAAGGTATATATCCACTTTATATGAAATCTGTATCTTGACCATGGTGAAGAGTGTGAAATCTTCTTGTAACTAGAACACAAAGCTGAGAGCCACATACCAGAGCTTGCCTCACTAGCTACTTTCAGGGCCTTCTTGTTAAAAAGAAATTATACACAGAAGTCATTTCTAGGCACATGAGGGACAAGGTGCTTGAGAATGTAGAGTCTGGTTGAATCATGCGTAATAAATCATGGTAAATTGTGCTTGACCAGTCCGATTGCCTTCCGTGATAAAACAGTAATCTCTGTGGACACGGGAAGGGTGGGGGTTAAATAATTTACGTTGACTTTGTGAAAGTTTTTAACAGTTTCTTTAGTATCCCTGCAGCCATAATGAACATATATGCACTGTATGGGTACACTGCATGGTGGGTATTAAATTAACTGGATCCAAGGTAGGGGTCAGCAGCTCAAATTTTACCTGGAGGAAATCATGAATGGTGATCCTTGGTGATCGATACTGTGATTGGTAAGTTGTCATATTCAAATGACCTGGACAGTATGAGCACACCCTTTCTTTCAGGTGACACCAAATTGGGGGATTATTTGATATAAAAGACTAGCTCCCTCTGGACCACATTTGTCTTGGGGGGATCTAGTTTCCATTTTTGAGTTTAAAATGGAGCCAGAGATAAGCTAAAACCTAATATAGACAAACAGGGACCCATTAGGCTGGAGCAACAGCCTAACAGGAACCTCATGAAGCTCAGAAAAACTCAGATGAAGACCTTACAAAGGAGTAACCCCATACAGCAGTACAGACCCACGCTGTATGGTGTGGTTGATACACTGGAGGGAAGGAATGCCATCCAGAGGGATTTTGAAAGTCTGGTGAGGTGGGCCCATGCCAGCCTCATGAAGTTCAACAAGTCAAAGTGCAAAGTCCTGCTCCTGGGTCATGGCAATCCCAAGCACAAATACAGGGTGGATGACGAGTGGATTGAGAGCAGCCCTGCAGAGAAAGACTTGAGGGTGCTGGTTGATGAAGCACTTAACCTGAGCCTGCAATGTGTGCTAGCAGCCCAAAAAAGACAACCATGTCCTTGGCTGTATCAAAATATGCATGAGCCAGCAGGTCAAGGGAGGTGACTGTCCACCTTCTACTTTGCTCTTGTGAGACCCCATCTGGAGTACTGGGTCCAGCTCCAGAGACCCCAACACAAGAAGGATGCGAATCTGTTAGACTATGTCCAGAGGAGGGCTGCAAATGTGATCAGAGGGGCTGGAGCACCTCTCCTATGAGGAAAGGCTGAAGGAGTTGGGTCTGTTCAGCCTGGAGAAGAGAAGGCTCTGGGAATATCTTATAGCAGCCTACTAGTACCTGAAGGAGACCTACAGGAAAGCTAGGGAGGGACTTTTTACAAGGGCATGTAGCAACGTAGATTTAGATTAGACATTAAGAAGATCTTTACTATGGGTGTGGTGAGACACTGGAAAGGGTTGCCCAGAGAAGTTGTGGATGCCTCATCCCTGGAAGTGTTCAAGACCAGGCTGGATGAGGCTTTGAGCAACTTAGTCTAATGGGTTGTGTCCCTGCACATGGCAGGGGGGTCAGTTCTAGACAAACTCAAACCGTTTTATGATGATTCTGTGAGGTCTGTCTAGGGAGCTGCTCAGCATAAATGACCTTGGGGGCATCTCTGTATGACAAACTGTCTTGTATGCTGGGCTGCTTTCATAAGAGCATAGTCCATAGATCAAGAGAAATATTCATTCCCTTCTGGGAATTCATTTCCTTCTGGGGCACCAATGTGGTTGTGATACTGGATCCCATGATAAGCAAGGAGTGACTTAGGAAACAGGGTTTCTTCAGCCTGGAGAAAAGAAGGCTAAGGGAAGGCCTGCTTGCTATGTTCAAATATCTGAGGGGTAGCCATAAGGAAGACAGAATGAGAGTTTTTCTGTGCACGGCAAGGAAAAAGAGGTAATAGACACTGTTGCCAAAGGAGAAATTCCAGGAAAATTTATTCACCCACAAAAATTCTTCACAGATTAACCACAGATACTGTGAATGCTCCATCCTTGAAGACTCTCACAGCTCAGCAGGACAAGGACCTGACCTAATAGGCAGCTGGAAGTAACTTTAAATACAGACTTCCTTTGAGAATGGAGTTGACTAGATGACTTCCAGATCTCTTCCACTCTAAATTAATCTGTGATTTTTAATGTTTTGTGAAGCAAGAATGTAAACCAAGGACTCTCTTTTCTTAGTAGAGTTCCCCAGTTGCAGAATGAAAGGTGTGAAAGCTGCTGCTCAGGTAAAAGAGGGAGGCAGCAGACTGAGACTTAAGGGACCTAAGGAGATGCCTCCCAGAGTCCTGAGGGAATTGGATGATGTAGTTGCTAAGCCACTCTCCATAATATTTGGAAATTCATGGCAGTCAGGTGAAGTCCCTGATGACTGGAGAAAGGGAAACATTGCACACATTTTTAAAAAAGGTAGAAAGGAGGATCCTGGGAACTACTGACCTGTCAGCCTCACCTCTGTGCTTGGGTAGATAACAGAATGATAGAGTCATAGAATAATTTGGATTAGGAGGTGATTGTTTCAGCAGACACACCTGAGAGACAGGATGTCATCCAGAGGGACCTGGATAAGCTGGAGAAGCGGGGCTGCGTGAACCTCGTCAAGTTCAACAAGGCCAAGTGCAAGGTCCTCCACCTGGGTCTGGGTAACCCCCAAATATCTATACAGACTGGAGGATGAAGGGATTTACAGCAGCCCTGCAGAAAAGGACTTGGGAGTGTTGATGGAGCAAAAGCTGGACATGAACTGACAATGTTTGCTCACAGTCCAGAAAGCCAACTATATCCTGGGCTGCATGAAAAGAACTGTGGCCAGTAGGTCAAGGGAGGCGATTCTGTCTCTCTGCTTTGCTCTCACGAGACCCCAGCTGCAGTGTTGTGTTCAGCTCTGAGGCCCCCAGACCTGTTGGAGCATATCCAAAGGAGGGCTATAACAATGACCCCGGGGGGCTGGAGCACCTGCCCACAAGGACAGGTTGAGAGAGTTGGGGTTGTTCAGCCTGAAGAAGAAAAGGGTCCAGTAAGACCTTATAGCAGCCTTCCAGTACTTAAAGGGGGCCTACAGGAAAGATGGGGACAATCTTTAGCAAGGCCTGTAGCTCTGTACATATATGTGTCAGAAAATGACATCTAGAATAAACTACATTTTATGAGGACCCTGGTTTCAGGAATACAGCGACTATTTCTAATGTTTCTTAGGGAATATAAGCCAAGAAAAGGCACAGTTTCTAGATCCCAGATAGGCATAGCACTACTTGCGTGTCAGCTCACTCAGCTCTCTCAAGAGTTAATTTCACGGGAGAGTTCAGACCTTTGAGGAAATTTTCAGAAATAAAAACTCCCCTGGAGTTTAAGGCCAGGATAGCAAAATCCTTTTTAGGCCTGGAGTGCCTTGTCCATTCTCTTCTCTACTGCTTTTACTTATCCAGAGAGCAGTGTTTCTCTTTTTTATGCTGCAGTAAACAGTGTGCAGTTGGCTAGTGAGATATGATTTGAGGTTCTGCACTGAGTCACTTGGACTTGAGATGACCAGTAAGCAAATAACAGAAACCAGAATCACGGTCATATTGTAAGTCTGAATCTGTGTAGGCATTTGTGAGAAAAGTTTTCATAGGTATTTTCACCTTTCTATCCAGTTGGCTTTCTGTTTTATATGAGCTTTTTCTTCCGTTGTCTCTGTCTAGTGGTTGTGGGGTTTTGTTGGGTTTTTTTTTGAGAGGGGAGGAGGGGTTTTTTGGTTTTTTTTTTTCCCCGTCACTATATCTTATCATTCCACCACTCAGCTTGCCACATGAATTATTAACACTGTTTTTATGCTAAATGTCCCCACATCGCATATAATTTGACCTTACTTACTGAATGAGTAACTATGCTAACCCCTCAGGGCTATTACACACTCTCTGTCTCTGAAACATATTTCTTCCTTGTGTTTGACTCAGCCAAAACTCAAAACTGTTTGAACAAAGCCACATGGCTATTTTTTTGATTAGCTTTTTCCTTAGGGAATAAGAAAGAAAAAATAAAATACTAGCCTTTCTGGAAGCTAATTATATTCTAAGCGATTGTCAGTGATTGTCCCTGTGTTTTTATATTGTCATCTGTCCTTGAAGACATTGAGAGACTGAAGAAATTAAAACTTGACTTCTACTAAATTTAAAAAATAACTTGATAATCAAGAAATACTCAATGCTGCCTTCAAATGTGGTTTAGGAAGGAGTTGTCTCTTGTATTCACTTCAGGGTAATTGGAAAATGTCTCAGTTTATCATACTGCCTCTCTATTCAGCAAAATGTGTTCTTATACCTCTCCCAATCTAGTGAAATTTTAATCCTGTAC
>NW_009732193.1:71799-81643 GCF_000703405.1 Apaloderma vittatum | reverse complement strand
AGCAGGAACAATTTTAAACACCTGCTGTCTCAATCATAATGGCCACCATCTTTCCTATAGGGAGTTTAGTTTAATTTCCACGGAAAAATTGAAAGGTAATTCCAAAGTCTTTACTTAAGAGATATATGTTTGCCAATGATTTTGTTTAATTTCAACAAGAATAACAGGAGATGCCAGACATTTTGAAAGGCAAATGTTTGCTAAAAATAATCCCAGAATAAATAGTTAACAAGAAACATAAAATATTAATCCAGTTAATAATTAGGGATATGATTATTCTGATAACCACTGAAACATCCTTTTGCTTTCTGAACCCAGATATACACTTGCTTCAATTATATTCTACGACAAGGATTTTCATAGTCCAATTAAGAATGGATGAATGTATTTCTTTTTTTGAATATTATTATTACCTCCAGTTTAAACTCTCCTGTCTATTCCTGGACTACTTGTGTCTCCGTTGTCTCCTTGCCAAAATAAACAATTCCAGTCTTTTACAATCTTTATCACTTGAGATATTAATTTGTTACTGCACTTATTTCCATTGATACCTGGATCCTCACGGAACTGTTTTTGAGAAACTGTGAGCAGCACTGCAGGTAGGATGAGTCCATCACTCCAAGTGAGTTTACAGCTGCATGCTTGTAGTTCTTCATCTTTCAACCGTTTTTGATTAAAGAGTGGGCACATAGCTCACTTTCAACAACTCCATTCACTGTAGTTTTAGAAGAAAAATAGTAGACAGAGTACATCTCAGTCCTTTCTGTAGGAATGTAAGTCTGGATATCCTTCTCCTTGAAATCTGTTCTGTCATGGGTAGGGAACCTCTGTCAAGTGCAGTTGTCATCAGAATTTTTTATTTTATTTGGTTTTTTTTGCTTGAGGAACCTCTCCTTAAGAGCATGCGATTTCTTGTTCTCTTATCTCATTCAGTCCCACTGAAATGGGGCCTCGGCCATCTGCAATGCAGAAAATATACACTCGTATATACTTTTTTGGATGTTACGTGACCACTTAAAGACAGGAAACGTATCCTCTATATCTCTGACCTTTTGCCAATAATATAATTTATTTATAAATAACAAAGTAGTCACATTCTCACAGTCATATCCTTATGTGAAAAACCTAGTTCTAACTGTGAAACTACAAACGGTGATGATATGTATACTTACTAGATTACCCAAACTATAAATATCAGGTAATTGTCATTAGGACTAATAGTCAAAATTCAGATGCATTTATATCTAGTAAGCAAGTCATTTATGTGCTACTATCCTGAAGAAATTAACTTTTTATTTCTTATTATTATCTATTTGCAAAATCTGCTAGTTAGAATTTAACTGTACCCTTACCAGTTTTTAAGTTTTCACTGGTAATTGTGGTGGATAGATGCATGAATGTTTGCCTTAAATACTTCTTGTCATTTTACAAACACCCAGCTTGGTCAAAAACAAGACTGGTTTCTAGTTCTATGTGGCAAACTGATAAGTGACAACGGAATGTGATAGAGAGGAGCAGGAAACAGATGCCTCAAACAGCCTTGACATGAATATGCACGAGAGAAGGAATTTTGCAAAGGCAGGATGGCCTTGCCTCGTGGCATCTATCCCATGGAGACAGGGCAGCTGTATATGAAGTGCCCTGCTTCCCTACTGGACATGCTGTACGTCAGCGTATAGAAAAAGTGTTTATAAATTGAGGTGGGATAGAGCAAAAAGTCAGAGAAGACACGAGACAGAAGACAACTGATGAACAAGAGACAAGAGAAGCAGCAGGTAGACAAAGACAAAGACATCAGGAATAAAAGTTTAGGAGGAGAAGCAGAAAAGATGACGGCATCCTTGAACCCTGGTTGGTGGGACCAAAGCAGGAACCTGGACTGCTGATCTCTGTCTCTCTTTCGCCCTCCTCCTTCTCTCCTCTTCCCCCCACCCTCTCTCTCTTTCTTTACTTTTCTCCTTTCTCACTATGTAATGCTTAGTTTATATTTAGTTTCTGTCTCATAGTCATTAAGTATAATACCGCCTGTTAGAAATTGTTATATGTCCTTGTTCCTTGTTATCATTAACACGCAGCTTGCCGTAGTTTGTTGTATAGCTAGTCTTTTTCTGGTTATTAAGTCATAGAATATTGCCTGCCCTCATGTGTCATTTAACTGAAACCGATTATCGTGAGTCCGATCTATATATTATGAGAAACTCATAAATGTTTGTGTATGGGCCTTGCGACTTGTCTCACTGTTGTCCACTGTGTTGGGTAATGACGAATCTAAGTCACTTTTCTGCCCCACTCCTGGGCAGGATATGACAGTAATCAAAGTTTGTTTAGACTCTGTTATTTGGCTCTGACATTTGCTTTACATTGCTTTCACGTGAGTGTTGCATACTACAGCTTCATCAGAATATGTTTATTGCAAGAAATTTAACAGACTTTTTTCTTAATAGACACCTTCAGTGTGTAAATTACTTTTGAATGCCTTCAAACATGGCAAATTAAATCTTCCAATCCTGCCTTTGCACAAGCAAAATCAGAAGGAAAGAGATAGTACAAGACAAACGATTACCATCACCTCAGTCTAAGAGAGATATCGAGGTGTTGGAGCGAGTGCAGAGGAGGGCAACAAAGCTGGTGAAGGGCCTGGAGAACAGACCTTATGAGGAGCAATTGAGGGAGCTGGGTCTGTTCAGTTTGACGAAGAGGAGGCTGAGGGGGGATCTCATCATGCTCTACAATTACTTGAAAGGACATTGTAGAGAGGTTGGTGCTGGTCTCTTCTCACAGGTCATTAGGGACAGAACCAGGGGGAATGGTTGCAAGTTGCAAGAGGGTAAGTTTAGGCTGGACATTAGGAAGAAATTCTTCACGGAAGGAGTGGTCAGACCCGGGAAAGTGGGGTCAGACACTGGAACAAACTGCCTAGGAAGGTGGTTGAGTCGCCATCCCTGGATGTGTTTAAGTGTCGCTTAGATGTGGTGTTGGGTGATACGGTTTAGGGGTGACCTTGTAGTGTAGGGTTAATGGTTGGACTCGATGATCCCAAGGGTCTTTTCCAACCTGAATTGTTCTATGATTCTATGATCACAACTTCTGCAGCAGAAGCTTAAAACAATAATGTCAGTTAATTTAAATATCAGTGTCACCTTATTGTCACCTTACATCCTTAAGATTTTTATTTTATTTTTTCCCCTTCAAATGTCCTTCTTGAAATTAAATTGGTAAAACATTAAAATGTGTACTTGAATTTTCATTATGAGTTAAACCTCTGGCAAGGAGTCCATTAACACTGCTTTACCAAATTAACATGTATTTGAGAGCATTTTCTTCCTCTGACATTTAATGCCTACAGGTGGGCATTATAAGTCTGTCCAGGTTGAAAACAGTTTAAATGTTAGTATTTGCATGGCTGGATTGTCAATATGTGTTGGCCATGAGCCAAATGTCTTAAATTTCTTTTTCTTTCTGTCTTTCCTTTTCTAAAAAGGAGGACACAAAAGAGTTAGGCTGCAGAACAGCAGTGTTTTTCTAGTTATCTTAATATCTACTAGTTTTCTTAAGGAGAAATACGTCTCTTTCAGCATATTGAAGTGAAATGGGCAAACCCATGCTCTCCACAGTTCATTGACACTGCATCCACTGAAATTAGGTCTGGATTTTAGACATAAGGACTAGATGTTTCTATTACCCAGAGTAGTAGCAGTAGTATCGTTACTGCCAATATTGTATTTATATTGAATATCAGTAGTATGTGACTGCCAGTTCCTCACAGATGTAGAGTTCCGTGATCATTTTTTGATTAATGTATGAAACAGAAAAGATCTAGTTTATAATGTTCCTCTTGGCTTTGTTTACCTTAATTACAAGATTTTTTTGGCTTGCTTGTTTCCAAATCATTAATTTGCTGCTCTTCATATACATGCATGTCACAATTAATAAACTTTAGTGTTGCCATTCCTTCATCTAATAGAGTTTTCACTGCAAATTAATATATTTTTATGCTACTAAGATTATTCAATATAGAGTCCAAATTCTGCTGTGAACTTTAATGAGCTTAGCAGGCAGGATTCTGCAGGGGAGGTTGGCAAGGCACTGCGTGGAGCCCTGTGCTTGACTCTGGCAAGTCACTTCTACATCTCTCGCCCAACATCTGCCCATCTTGCATAGTCAGCTAGCAAACCCTTTGCCTGTCATGGCCAGTGCCAACAGCACAGTGCTGTAGCTGGCAATTATTGTAAGACTGAATTGGGCTTAGAACTATGCTAAGTTTTTGTTACAAAACCAGGCAATTTAACAATGATAAATGAGTATGTGGGGCAAGGAACTGATGTTAGATGTTCTCTTATCAGAGTGCTCCCTGACCAATCCAAGCAGGTCAATGGTCAATATCACAGGAGGTTTCAAGAGAGAATTTCCCTTTCAGGGGACAGCCCTGAAAGCAGGTATGAACCCAGCAAGTCCCTTTACCCACGTGCTTTGGGTTCACATCACCACCCTAAACTTGCATGAAATATCCTCCTGAACTTAGACTTGCAGTATCCAGTCAGTCTTCATAAGTCATCTTTGTTTTGCCATTTTTGCTCTACTGAAGTATTCACGATTGCTGTTGCTCTTGTTTTTGTCTCTAAATGATACAGTTTCAGTGTATGTATCTACGTTCCAGACAGACAAGGAGATGAAGAAAGAAGCAGGAATTTTTACTTTCTGTACATAAGTGTTCTAAAGACCTCACTATAGTGTCCATGCCACTGAACAATGTATTATTTAAGCTGTGATTTGATAATGATCACTGTCAGTTATCCAAATTCAACATAAACTCATTATTTGTTATTTTGTTCCTTTTTTTCCCCTTCTCCTTTTAACACTGCTGGCATAGAAGACATATTAGAAGTGAAATATTAACAGGAATCTTGTGCCAGAAAAGCTCAACTCGAGAGAGTGTGCTGGGTAATCCAATTTCAATTTCCCCAGTTTCTAATGTGTCATATGGTACTAGGTCAATGAGCAACATTCAGCCCTCTAGTTTGCTTTAACATACTTGCATTAACAAGGAACTTTAAAATGCCCGTTTAATCTTGAAAAAAGAAATGACTTGCCTGATTTAGCTGACAAGTGGCAAGTTTGTCAGTACGCAGTGGACAAAGATGGCTATGACTTCTAAAACACCAGAGAAATATGCTTTTCCCATAAGCTTTATGGAAGCTGTTGATGTGGTAAAAGCTCCATTTTTTAATGTCATTCCAGTTTCTAGTTAAGTTTTATTTTAGATATGTCCAAGTTTATTAGAGTTTCATCATCCAGAGACAATGTTTGCCATATCACAATGTGCTTAGACCATCCAACAATAAATTGGCTGCTGGCAGTACTGGCACAGGACTGAAGTCTAAATTTTTGTGAAAATTCTGTTATACTGAACTATATTGGCTAAACTACATCTGGAGACTACTTTGGATCTACAAAGGTAATATTGATGTTCTGTACCTCAAACATTTTCCTTTTGCCATTATGAAAACTGAAAAGGACATACATCAAATGTGTACCATAATTAGAAATTACTGATAGTTATTACATTTTAAACACAGCACCAGCTTTGATGATGGTGGATCAGGGAGTTATTTGGTGCTGGAGACTAAATGGGCAAGCTAGCATGGAGATCTGTTATCTCATTCTTGAAAACCCCATTCTGTCTCTTCCATCTCCCTAACTGAAACATTTGCATCTTTTCTTCCTTTTGGCTAAAGGTCAGCTCTGTTCTACAAAACAGAGTGGTCTATTACCACGTGTCCTAGAAGTGACAAGGACCTTCAGGAATAATCAGAACAATGATATAGGAAAGAATGGCAGTGGAATTTTATACTTACTGTAGTGCTGTACCCAGAAGACAATCTGCATATCCTTTTACTATTTTCTTGGAAGAATGGTTTACTGGATTTGGATGGGATGAAATAACACAGTTAACTCACTTCGTAGGAGCCCGTATGGTGCTGTGTGACACTTTTGTAGTTAAAACAGGGCAGATAACACAGCAATGGCTTGGCTATCCAGGAACAATTCTTACACATTGTCAAGGTTCACCTCTTCTCTCATGTAATAATAGGGTAAGAGGAAATGGCCTCAAATTGTATCAGGGGAGGCTTAGATTGGGTATTAGGAAAAAATTTCACCTCCAAAAAACTGTTAAGCACTGGAACAAGCTACCCAGGTAAGGGGTTGAGTCACCATTCCTGAAAGCAAAGGTGTAGATGTCGTGCCTGTGGACATGATGGATCCATTTCTAGGTTAACAATCGGACTTGATGATTTTAAAGGTCATTTCCAAATTAAACAATTCTATGATTCTCCTTATCTTTTTCCCCACCCTCCCAAGCAAGTATGTTGAGGATGAGCAAGAGATTGGGAGGGAATGTATTCAGGAGAACTGACCCAAACCAACCAAAGAATTATTCCATACCATATGGCACCATACTCAGCAATATAACTCAGAGCAAGGAGGAGGAAGAAGGAATTTCATGGTTATGGCATTTGTCTTTCCAAGCAGCTATTAGGCATGAGGCCCTTCTTAAGAAATAGCTTAAACATTTGACTGCTGAAGGAAGCAGTGAATTAATTCCTACTGTTGTTTGCTTGCACATACAGCTTTTGGTTTTCTTATTAAACTCTCATTATCTTGATCCACAAGTCCTTTCGCCTTTCTTTAATTTCCACCCCCCCACCCTATCCCCTCAGAGAGGGGAGTGAGGGAAAGGCAGGGTCACTATTTGGCTGCTGGGTGGTGTCAGCCCATCTCAAATGGTCTTATAGAACAGAAAAGTTATGGCTGTTATTGTTCTAGAGGAATAATACACTGGGTTAGAGCAAAGAACTTCACACACTCTCTTTTACCTATGTTTCCAATACTAATCTTGTTTCCAACCATAGTGTGCGAGGTTAGGACTCAATTTAAGACAACTACACTTAGAGGTCTACTTCTTAATGTCCAATGGATTTTTACTGTAAGTAATGGAGATCTATGGGCCCTGTTCAATCACCTAAACATGGGCATCTATTGCCAGCTGAGATGCAGTGGGATATCTTGCTTGGTCTCTAACTGCTGGTCCAGAAAAGTGTATATTTCAGAGATCCTATGTTGTATCTGCCTGTCTCATATCACAGAATCACGGAATGTCAGGGGTTGGAAGGGACCTCAAAAGATCATCTAGTCCAGTCCTCCTGCCAGAGCAGGATCACCTACAGTAGGTCACACAGGAACGTGTCCACATGGGTTTTGAATGTCTCCAGAGAAGGAGACTCCACAACCTCCCTGGGCAGCCTGTGCCAGGGCTCTGTCACCCTCACAATGAAAAAGTTTTTTCTAATATTTTCATGGAACCTCCCATGTTCTGGCTTGTATCCATTGCCCCTTGTCCTGTCATTGGATGTCCCTGAAAAGAGCCTGGCACCACCCTCCTGACACTCACCCTTGACATATTTATAAACATGAATGAGGTCACACCTCAGCCTCCTCTTCTCCAAGCTAAAGAGACCCAGCTCCTTCAGCCTTTCCTCATCAGGGAGATGTTTCACTCCCTTCAGCATCTTTGTGGCTCTGTGCTGGACTCTCTCCAGCAGTTCCCTGTCTCTCTTGAGTTGAGGGACCCAGAACTGGACACAATATTCCAGATGTGGCCTCACCAGGGCAGAGCAGAGGGGCAGGAGGACCTCTCTCGACCTACTAGCTACTCCCCTGCTAATACACCCCAGGATGCCATTGGCCTTCTTGGCCACAAGGGCACATTGCTGGCTCATGGTCATCCTGCTGTCCACTAAAACCCCCAAGTCCCTTTCTCCTGCACTGCTCTCCAGCAGGTCAGTCCCAACCTATACTGGCACATGGAATTATTATTTCCTAAGTGCAAAACTCTACACTTGCCCTTGCTGAGCTTCATAAGATTTCTCCCCACCCAGCCCTCTAGCCTGTTTATATGCCTATGCTATCTAAACTGCCTGTATATCTACCTGAGTGTATGAATATTTCCACTACCTAACATAAGTAGAGGGTGAGATCATATCAGCTCACCTTAAAGTACATTGGCTGGTCAGCTGCATAACTTTCTAGGGTCTATTGGCTATGATGACCAGCTAAGCCATGCAAGTGGATGCCTGTGGATAGGTATTCAATGGCATCTGAGACACTTAAAGGGACCCAAGACTATCCAAGAACTTACAACATAGAATTTCTGGAAGTTGCATGGGCTTTGGGAGTCACAGCTGAATGAAAATCAAGATGCACTAGATGTCTTGTGCCATTGAAGTTCACATCCAAGCAACTGAACTGAGACTCTTAAGTCCCAACCACTTGCAATGGAATCTTAGACGACAATAGCAAGAAATAAACATCTATTCCTAAGCACTTATAACTAGGAGTCTTAATCTTAGACTGAATCTCACCTGGCAAGGACGGGATAAAGTTGCCCAGGAGAGACAGGTGGCTAGTGCTGTTCCATGTGCGATTCTGCTCAATTTCCAGCTGCTGTTCCAGGCAAGCACTACCATCCCACAGGTTCTGTGTAAGAGCTGCCAGCCTCATGAAGATTTCTCAGCTATCTGTGGGTGTTGCAAATAACACCTGATGCCTCTGAATAGGCAACTGACTCAAGCCTCAAGATTCATTCAATCTATCAAATAAAGAAGGAAATTCCAACACATTGATGTGTTATGAAATGCTATGCTTAGAATCTGCAAAATTGCAAATAATAGAGCTAATGTCATTTGCCTATACTTGCTGTTATTATCTAAAATGAAGTCATCACGTAGTCATCAATAACTGAAGGAAAATACCTGTTGTACAAATCCTGAGGGTTATAATTAATGCTAAAAGAGCCTTGGTATAGCTTAATGAGAACAAATATTGTTTGTACAAAAAACCCACACAAACAAACAAAGCAAGAAAACACCACCAAAACCCTCACAAATCTACAGTGAACTTCATAAACAAAAAATAACAAACATCCCGTGACGGGGATGAACTATACTATACCTCCTCAGGTGCATTTCCTCCTTGTGCTACTGAAAAAATTAGTTACATCTTGAAATTTGCATTTACCTGACATGTATGTGTTGTCCTTTTTTATGTGCTTTGTTCACTATGCAAACATAACCATTATGCCTTTTCTAAATGCATAGTTCCTACTTTTTTTTCCCCTGGAACATCTGTAATAGTTTCTGGAGTTGATGCGGGCTGTGTTCTCTTCCTCCACCCCAGGCAGGGACCCCTCTCTGGGTAAGCGCTGAACCTTTCACCCTCTGGTGAATGTTACCCCTGGGGTGCTATATTATTATTGTTTCTGCCAGCAATATTAAACTTAATTAGTAGCGCTACTGTGGTTAGCAAATTTATCTACAGTAATTTCGACTCTGTTCTGTCACTCTCAATAAAGTAACTAACTTCTACTTTTGTGAATCTGATCAGTGCAAGTCCTTTGCGGGGACTCTGATAAATGGATCCATGGAAGGCCTGGGACTCTGACAGACAAATATTGAAACTACATTCCTTTTTAAGTGGCACCACCTCTCTGGGCAATCTGTCCCAATATTTCACCACCCTCATGGGAAAAAATATGTAGTCTAATTCTACCCTCTTTTAGTTTAAAATCATTACCTCTTGTCCTACTACAACACATTGAAAAAATAATATTTTTGGAAAAAAGTTTCTCTGAGCTAAGTAAGTTACGTAATTTTTTATAAGGCAGTAAAACTATCAAGAACACTTCAGGTCACTTAGCCAAAAGCTAGAAAAATATCCTGCTTTTCTAAAGAGAAAAGGTATAGCAGAACAGAAGTGGCTCATTCGTTAATAATACGATGTAACCATG
>NW_009732193.1:0-71563 GCF_000703405.1 Apaloderma vittatum | reverse complement strand
CCTCCATCTCTCCTATACTGAGGTGCCCAAAACTGAACACAACACTCAAGGTGCAGCCTTACCAGTGCTGAGTACAGAGGGACAATCACATCCCTTCTTCTGCAGGTCTCAAAATTTCTAATACAAGCCAGGATGCCGTTGGCCTTCTCATTGCATCTTGTCTGATTGCAACACATCCTGATCAAAAGTTTGTCCCCAACTTTCCTGTAAGCCTCCTTTAAGTATTGAAAGGCAACAGTAAGATCTTTCTGGGCCCTTCTCCTCTTCAGGCTGAACCATCTCAACACTCTCAAGCCTTCCTCATAGGAGAGTTATTCCAGTCCCCTGATCATCTTCATGCCCTCCTCTGGACCCACTCCAACAAGTCTATGTTTTTCTTATGTTGGGGGTCCCAAAGATGGACACAGTGCTGCATAGGAGATCTCATGAGAGTAGAGCAGAGGGAGAGAATCACCTCCCTTGACCTGCTGGCCACGGTGCTTTTGATGCACCCCAGGATACAGCTGGTCCTCTGAGATGTGAGCACAAGTTACCTGTTCATGTCCAGCTTTTCATCCATCAACATCCCCAAGTCCTTTTCCTCAGGGCTGCTCTTAATCCTGTCATCCCCTAGCCTACACTGATACTGGGAATTGCCCTGACCCAGGTGCAGGATTTGATATTTGTCCTTGTTAAACCTCATGAGGTTCACACAGGCCCACTTCTCAAGTTTGTCCAGGTCAGGGCAAATGACTAAAGCTTGCATCTATAAAAGAAAACCTCACAGAAGCCTAAAAAGGTGTTATCAATACACAGCAGATTCTCAGAAAGTTTATTCTGTAGGAAATACTGAGAAGGCTTCCTGTTTTGAAGGTAATTATAGAAAGAATGAATGTTTGTACAAAGGAGCTTGGCCTCACAATGATGCATCTAATTGAATTGAAGGCAGGAATAAAGAATGAGAAGCAAGGTGTTCCTCAAATGAGCACATTGAAATGGAAGCTGACAGTACATAACAATCATATGTGTTTATGATTTGTTCCCTTAACTTTTGAAACTCAGTAAAGGGAAGGCCTGACATATTAAACCCGCGGTTTGCCACTATCCTGCTTGAAAAGACAGCAGCAGATAGCTATTTATTCCATTTTTTTCCTGTGTTGCTTTCTGAACAGAAAGATCATTACCATGACACCGTATCCCTTTATTTATTCAAATACTGCTTACAATGCAGTCAAAGTTAACTTCATCACTTTGTGATCATGTCAACACTGAAACAGCCACCTTTGCAAGGAGATTCAGGTCCCACAACGTGTTCTATGCCTGACTTCTCAACTGACGCTATTGATCTGTCTGAAAAAGAGTTCTTTCATTCAAGAAAAAAGTATTGAATATATTAAAAAAAAAAAGATTTTCCCATGACAGGCTTTGAGCTTTTGACGAAAACTTGAAAATATTTTGACTGTGAAATATCACTTTAGTGCATTCCTAGTTCATCCAGGAGCCACAGCTTATAAAGAAGAATGGGGACCTGAGACACAGAAAGCATACATCAATGTTACAGCTAACCAACTATGTGTCATCTGAAGCTCAAACCCCAAAATATTTTGCATCTGAGCTTCCACAAGAGGCACTTTCATGAACATTTAATTGAGTGTTCATTTGTCATCTCAAACATCCTCAGGAGCATTTTTGGGTTTTTTTAGTCACATTGGCTGACTTTTTGGCCAGAGAGGCTATAGATGTAAATACTCATCCACTGCAGGTCAATTCATCTTTTCATAGTGGAACTGGTTATTTAAGTATAAAGTTTGTTTCCTCTCACTAATCTTCTAAATCATTGTATTGGGTTTGCCTGGCTGGATTTCAGTGGCAGGGGGGCTGTAGAGGTGGTTTCTGCTAGAAGCTGCTAGAAGCTTCCCATGAGACTGTGTCATGTCCCACTCAGGAGAGAGGGACAAGTGACTTTCAGATTCGTAATACACCAATGGCATGGACAATGGTGAGACAAGTGTCAAGGCCTAAACACAAACATTTATTAATTTATCACGACATATAGATCGGGCTCACGACAATTGATTCTAATTTAAAAGCACGATAGGGCAGACAATATAACAAAAATCCAGGAAAAAGGCTAAATAAACAATGCACTACAAGAACTTAATAACAAGGAATAATAAAGGACATCTAAACACAATGTTAAGTCAGACAATATTACACTTAACCATCACAAGAAAGAAATTAGGCATAAAAAACAAATAAACACTATGATAGACCTTGCATTACCTAGTGAGGAAAAGGAAAAAAAAGAGAGAGGTAACCCTCACAAGGAAGAAATTTATGATTACTTTGTGAGGAAAAGGGAGAGAGAGAGGGGGAAGGGGGATAGAGGGAGAGATCAGCAGTCCAGGTTCCTGCATTGGTCCCGCCAAAGCAGAGTTCAGGATGCATCCGTCGTCATCTTCTTTCTTCTCTTCTTCTTTTTCTTCTTCTTCTTCTGATCTTTGCTTTACCTTGCCTCAATTTATGCACAATTTTCTATGTGTGGACGAGCAGAAATGTCAGGTAGGGGATTGAGGTCCTCCATTGTTTCTAATAATTCCTGTTTCCAGTAATTCTCATTAACATGTGCGAATGCCCCATCTCTTTGGAAGATCTGCTAGATATAAGGCCATCCTGCCTCCACAAGATTTCCTAATCTCTTTACATATTCGGTGCCAGCGCTGTTTGAGGCATTTACATCGCCCCCCTGCAACATTCCATCAGTTTTCTGACCATGCTAGGGGTTTGTAAAAAGTTACAAGAAATGTTTAAGGCAAAATCCATGAATCAGTCCACTATAGTCTGATACAGCCAATGCCAGCCGGCTCCAAAGAGGGACCCCGCTGGCCGAGGCTGAGCCTATCAGTAATGATCGGATGGGAATATCTCTGCGAAAACATATTTAAGAAACAGGGAAAAAAGAACTGCACCACACACCAACTGGCAGAGAGACAGAGGAGTGAGAATACGTGAAGACACCAAGGTCAGTGAAGAAGGAGGGGGGAAAATATGCTCCTGGCACCAGAGCAGAGAAGCCCTCCGGCCATGGTGAAGCCCACGGTGAGGCAGGCTGTGCCCCTGCAGCCCATGTAGATGACGGGGTGTAGATGTCCACCTGCGGCCCATGGAGGACCCCACGACGGAGTGGGTGGATACGTGAAGGAGGTTGTGCCCCATGGGAAGCCCACGCTAGAGTAGATTGGCTGGCAGGACATTTGTGACACCGTGGGGGACTCTCACTAGAGCAGTTTCCCCTGAAGGACTGCACCTCAGACTCACGTTGAGGTGGATTGCCCCTCATGAGGGGACTCACGCTGGGCAGTTTGTGCATAATTGCCCTTTGTGAGAGGACTCATGTTGGAGAAGGGTGTGTAAAGATTATTTCCTGTGAGAGGGACCCCACAATGGCCCAGGGGAAGAGTGAGGAATCCTCTTCTGGAGGAAGAAGTAGTGGTGGAACCAACATCAGATGAACTGACCGTAACCCCCCTTCCCTGTCCCCTGTCTAGCAGAGAAGGGGAGGTGATAGCGCAGCTGTGTGGGCACCTGCCCACCAGCCTGGGTCAAACCACAACAATCATTCAATCCCTTGCTTCAAAACAGAACTTAAATTCTACTTTCTTTTGCTGCATCACATTTGAAGCTACTGATCTAAAACCTCACCAATTTCTTACCTTCCACTTTTTAAATTTTGATACATCCCAAGTACCAAGGGGATACCAGCTCAGTTCTGAAAGTAATATCTCTCAGGGTGTAAGTCCATTGACATTTATCTGGCTGTAAATTACCTTAAGAACTTTTTATTCCCTGATATTTGTTTCTACCAAGAGGCAACACTACCTCTCCATGTGCACTGAGAAAAAAACCCACAAACTGGTGGTGATGCGCAGTGAAGCAGAACATTAACATTTTTTTGTAAAAGCGACATAAAATCACAGAATCACAGAATCACAGAATCATCCAGGTTGGAAAAGACCCTTGGGATCGTCTTGTCCAACAATAACCCTACTTACAAGTTCACCCCTAGACCATATCACGCAACACTACATCCAAGCGATGCTTAAACACATCCAGGGATGGCGACTCAACCCCCTCCCTGGGCAGCCTGTTCCAATATCACACAACTCTTTCAGTGAAGAACTTCTTCCTAAGTGTCTAGTCTAAATCTACCTTGTTTAAGCTTGAAGCTATTCCTTCTAGTTTGGTCACTAATTACCCGACAAAAGAGACCAGCACCAACCTCTCTACAATGTCCTTTCAGGTAGTTGTAGAGAGTGATGAGGTCTCCCTTCAGCCTCCTCTTCCTCAAACTAAACAGACCCAACTCCTTCAAACGCTCATCATACAATCTATTCTCCAGTCCCTTGACCAGCTTCGTTGCCCTCCTCTGCACCCGCTCCAGCACCTCGATATCTCTCTTGTACTGAGGTGCCCAGAACTGGACACAGTAACTGGATACAAATATTCCATGAACTTTTGGAGTGTTTTTGTAGTTAATCTAGCCTGTGCCAGCACTGTAGTTTAAGACCAGTTTAGTGTTTATCAGTGCAAATGAGACAGAGACAGTACTGAACTGCAGTGGGGACTGCAAACAAGGAAAAGCAGATGAAGAAGGCAGAAACTTCTTAGAAAGGTTTGGTAAACAAAGAGAGTGGATGTGAAATTTAGCACCTTGAATTCAAAAAGGATTGTTTTCTTCTTGTACTCTGCAGTCTGAAAAGATTCAAGACTTATTCTGAACAGTGGCAGACTGATGGCGATGGGAGAAAGAAAAGCAAGCTGACATCATATGTTTATCTTCATTCAGTCACAGCCTCTCTGTCTCAAAATCAGCAAGCTCTGTGTAATAGCTGGATTTTATTTTGGCCAAAGAGGTGCTTCTGACTTTGGGTTCCAGTCTACATGTGGTGATGTTTCTCAGAGAGCATGAGCAAATGGAACAGTAGGTACTTCAGCACTCTGGTATGAAGAAGTGAGACTAGAGAGACATTACAGACATGATCCTGCTCTGACAAAAAATAAAGGAAAAAGGAATATCTGCTTTCTAAAATTATTTCTTGTGAGGTTTAAGTCTTTAGCCATAGGGACTGTCTTTGATGCTGTATGCATGGTTACTACTCAGTAGTAACCAGTAATGGTGCAGCATTCAGGTTTGAATAAAGCAGCACTTCAGGAGAATAAATAAAAAAAAAAAAAAGAAAAAAAATAATGCCCTAGCTCTCACTTTTTAAATTCTTCCAGATGCAGAGCTTTGGGAAGAAGAAGGATGGATTTTCTTATATGGTGCCAAACAGGGAAACAACAGCTGAGTTCATGTAAGGATGTAACAACCTGCTAGATATCCTATCCTAGCACTCAGGTAGTGTGCAGGTTTGGCATGTAGAATCATTCCTCTTCTATCAAGATATGAATCGCAAAGAGTTAATTGCATCAAAGAGGATCAGCTTCCCTTACTTGGGGATGCCACTCTTCATGGTTAGAAGCAAATGAAATGAGTCAGCCCATGTGCTTATAAGTGGGACAATTTCACATGCTGAGATCATGTAACTTAGAATCCATAAAGCACCACAGCAGAGCATGTCAGCAAGTCATTATTTCAGACACTTGCAGAATGATGCTACTTCTTAACTTTGTTCCTTCTGTACAGTTTCGTGGAGCACTATCTTTCTAATCTATCAGCATTTATAAAATGCTACAGTTCAAAAACCTGAGCAATTTAATTTCCTACAGAATATCTAAACTGAAGATTACTCTTGTTTTTGTATAAAAATACATGCAGGCACTATCATGTTATTAGAAAGAGCTCAAAGAAATTAGTAGGACAGAGTTTTGAAAGCAAGGTAGAGAAGATTAGTATATGACTCATAAACATTTAAGGATGGAAAAGAATCTCTATTTTAATTGCTTGGAAATAAATTTCCAATTAATTAAGAAAAAGAAAGGAGATGAGCAAGATAAGGATTCTCAATTTATAATCCTGAAAACTGAAATTAAATCCCAGTCATTAAACTCATGTAATGTCTCTTCACCTAATTATGATTTCCCTAGAATTTCTCTTAAATTTATATCTCACATTATCTGAAATTAATGGACCTCTTATAATTGAAGAAGATGTAAACTTAGTCTTAGCCCATGCATTGGACAAATGTGCAGTGAGGAAACTACTGGTATATGTGCAATGTGAGTAATAAAGCAAAAATCTGCAGAGAAGGGGAGACTGTCAATATCTGGAAGACCAGTAAAACTAGTGGTGGAAGTATTTTTCTACTTCCTTTCAGATTACTGTTTTCATTATGTCTACTAACATCCCAAGAAAAAAAAAAGGGCTAATATAGTTTAATTATTATTTTATAATTGTACTTTTTTTCTTACCTTTCTTGAATAGGAACTGAAAGAGGATAGATCTTTGAGGGTGTTGAGACACTGGAACAGGTTGCCCAGAGAAGTTGTGGATGCCCCATCCCTGGAAGTGTTCAAGGCCAGGTTGGATGGGGCTCTGAGCAGCCTGGTCTTGTGGGAAGTGTCCCTGCTCATGGCAGGGGGGTTGGAACAAGATGATCTTTAAGATACCTTCCAACCCAAACCACTATGATTCGGTGATAATTAGTAAATTAAGTAAGTTTATTATTCCTGAAGATAGATCTAGAAGGAACCTCATGTAGGCAGTACACTGGAGCCTGAAGTTCTGAGGTGCACAAAGCTCATGTGCGTAAGAGTCAAATCTTTATCACCTGACCAGCAGAGCTTTTGGATAACTCAAATTCCTGGCTTATAGGGTGAAGTAAACAAGCTGCTAAAGGCAATGCGTAGCAGTGAATTCATCTCCCATCCAAAAAATGCACTTGGAACTTCATTTTTTCCCCAGCTCCTCAACATACTTGGCAGGTATTTCATGGATGTCAGCTCCACTATCATTTCGTTTCATTCTTAAACTCAATCTAAAAAAAAATATGTCTAACATCCTTCTGGATGTATCTGCTTAGTAACTGAGATTCCACAGCAAACCTGGGAAATTTGTATTAGGGCTGTAGTAGCCTATTAAAAATTACCCGTGTGAATTAGGTAACTTCAGGCCAGTCTTAATAGCTTGTATGTATGTGCAGGGGGGTGTTAAGGCTCTGTGAAAAGGGGGAAGAAGCAAGAGATAGAAAAGAAAATCTGCAATATCTAAAAGCTAAAAAAAATGCAAATGTGGAATCACAAAGGTTTTTCTTTAGCTATTGAGAGAACGTAGCAGCATTTGTGGTCCTGACAAGACAGCTGCCTGTAGGATAAATGATCCTAGAGGGACCGTTGTTCCAGGTGAGAAAAAAAATGGTGGTAAGATAACCACAATGAAAAAATGCACACCACAGAAGTTACAGGAAAGTAGAACCCAAGCAAAGAATTTCATAGGAGCAAAGTAAAGCAAGAGCCTACTTCCTGCTTTGTTTTGATGGTGATTTATTGCCCCTATGGTGGGACAAAAAGAAAGGCTTAAAAGAGAAGTGAAGTAGGAGATGAAAGATTCTCACCTCGTTACGATCTCCACAGGAGCTGCTGAAGACACAATCTATATGCCTGTAGGAACAACCCTAGAAAGACCTCAGTTAAAGCAAGGGAACAGGAATCAGTGTCTCCAGGACACTCTGTTCACCCATCACTGCTGGTGGAAGTACCAGACTTCAAATCCTCATGCCATTTGCTTTGAGCTCAGCTGTTTAGAACATGGTTGAATAGGTCATCTAATCTATTCCAGACAGATCCCCTCCCGAGTCTCATAACCTTTCTTTTCCAGCTGCATGAGTTCAATACGCCTTGGTATGTCCGACATCAAGCTAGAGCAAGAAAACGAGAAAAGAAAGCACTCCACTACTGTCTGTTCTTCTTATGGAAGCAATGAAAGAAGAGACATATCACAAATGTCCATCATGTGAAATATATTGATGGAATAACCATAGTGAACCATTTTATTAATGGTGGTAAGGTCATAGGAAATCAGCAATGAGACCAGTTTGTCCTTTATTTCTGAGTCTAAAGTCATTGCTACTTGTTCATTTCACCCAGCTGCTGGTTAGAGCTAAAGAACTTATATGAGTGGTATACTGCAAGTGAGCAGCATAGAAATGGAAATGCAGCTTCTGTCTCAACTCAGTGGGAAGATGTCAAACTGTTTTAACACATTATTCTGGGTCCCAGCTATACTTCTCCGGTGAGGACCAGTATTTTATGCTTGACAATAGCAGATGTTGCAAGAGGAATTGGAGGCCTCTAATAAAATCTTTTACCTCTTGACAGAAGAATTTCAAGAGCAGCATCATTAACATGTTTTCTCAATTCCACGCCCTTGCCTACAGTTAAAGCTGTGCCTGCATCACTACTTCTACTTTTACTACTAAGAAAGGCTTAAAGTTGACCTTTCTGTGAGTTTCTCATGGGTATTCGCACAAGTAGTAGGTTTGATACTGAACAGCCAATTAATCCAGGATAAGTTTCTTCAGTGTTCAGTGGATTGTGATAGGCTTGATGGAACATGGGAAATGGTAGTCCTCTGACTGAGGCATGGATTTGAAGTGATATTAGTTGTTCATGATTTTCTTGCATGAATCGGGAAGGAGATAGGTGAGACTCACAAATTTGAGACACAGAACTTTGTAAAGTGTGTAGAGCTGCTCAGTAAGTCAGTGGACAGAGCTTAAAAGAACACAGTGATGGATGGGTTCAGATTGTCTGAAAAGCCTTTGCAGATGTGTGCAATCTATTCAACGGAGCAGGAGCCTTCCACAGTGCTCAGTTCAATAAGTTGAGGTTTGGGTTCATTATAGACTTAAAATATTTAGTTGCAATGTAAGCCTTTCTTTGCAGCCATATCTTTTTTATGAACACCATGATCAAGGGATAAAAGTAGGACGAGAGGATATATCGAAAGGAAATGCTATTGTGCAGCATTAATACTCACCAGAATTCTCATTCCTACTCAGAACTAAACCACAGTCTCCTTGTTACAGACTTTGTACTGGTTGGACCAAATTTTTGGCATTTGTTTACATTCATGAGATTTCATAGTCAAAGAGAGGCATCTTCTGTGGTTTTGGAGCAGAAGGGTTTTGTCACATGCTTGACCCAAGTCTGTAACTTTCAGTAGATCTTCTAGGGAGTGTAAAGAGACTGCACCCCTAGTAAAGGTGTTGTAGTTAAACTCTCAACAGTAGTCAGGATGAATTAGAGGCACAGTAAATTTGATAGATCTCACAGCAAGACTCCTTTGACTCTCAGTTGCTTGCCAGAAAGACCCGCTGCTCAAAACAAAGGTCAGAGCTTTGCAGACTGATATCAGTGAAGATCAATTCTTTCAAACATATATCTTTACACACAAACAGATTCTCCTAATGTCTTAAGATCAGCTTAGCTACTGTCTATGTAACTACAGGTACTCTGAACTCTGTGAACTATATTTCTCATCCTTTTTTTATCTCAATTTTTTAAATTCCTCTAGCACAGCAGAATATTTATCCTAAAGCAGTTGTAAGCTGTTTACTTCTAGATGTGGATTCACGCAGTTTCTGGCTGTGTTTTGATTTGGAATCCATTTCTAATTACATGCTTGCTGATGAATTTCTTGATGAGTAATTTCTTTCTGTTTTGTTCAATATAACACTGCATATTTAAATATTGTGAAGCAGAAGATAGCTGTCTGTGGTTTTCTCTAACTAAGAAAACACCCTCAGAAAAAAAAAAGAAAAGCTACCATTTCCTGCCTATTTTTTGTTTTAGCTGGCAGAGCCTAAAGATCTCTTTTGTAACTGAGCATTGATTTTGTAGTATTGTGACCAACAATTGTCCAATTAGGACAGGGAGAAGGGAAAAGGGTGGCTTTGAACGCATTGGGCAGCACATGTCAAAGTCAGATGCAATAAAAAAACCCTCCAGTTTTATTTTACTGAGCAAATCTCTCAAGTTTACTGTCTGACTGCTTGCACTCCTAAAGATATCCGTTGAACAAACCAGTGTTTTGTACACAGAGACTGACTCGCTGTGGTGAAGGAAGCCTGCTGAAACACCTTAAAAAATCCACAAAGTAAAAGCATTTGAATACGCAGCAGAGGTCAGAGCTTTCTCTTTTCAACACCTTTGTAACTTCTAGACCAATCTGGTATCAGCATCTACTTCAAAAACAAAACCTGTTTTCTCCTTAACTTACCTCCTCCCCTCCCCCTCAAAAAAGGTTACAGTAGCTACAATTAGGGCCAGAGGAAAGCTATGTCCCCTTTCCGAGATATCTCATGGGAGGAATTGCAGTTCCAGGCTATGTGTGAGCAATGGCAGAGAATCAGTTAACTCAGCAGGCCCTGAAATCTGTCTGCAATAATCATTTGGACCCCTAAATCTATACCAATATATATATTACATATAGGAGAAGGGGAGATTGTGTTCTGTCTGTGGTTCTGGCTGTGTCTTTTTGCAGTGGCAGCATGTTTGTGACTCATGAATTTTGTTTGGTAGAATTGCTTTCATAATTTAACCTTGCCGAAAGTGGCTGTGCCTCTTAGTAGTTTTTCATTATAAAAAATCCTCCGCGTTACCTCTGGATAGTCTCAAGCCAATAAAAAGAAAGTCATTATTACTTTTTTTTTTTTGTCAAATGGAAGAAAAAATACTCCATGTGCTGTAATAATAATGGCGATAATAAAAGATACTGATGATACTTAGAGATCGACTGAATTAGCCCGTTGACTGCACTGGTTTGGTCAGGGGATCTTTATACCCCTTCTTGATGACGCTGTTGGAGTGTAATATATTCTGCCTTCCAGATGACACGTTACTTTTAGCTTTTGTGTACAATATAGGCTAATAACATCTCATGGCTTTTCAATTGGAAGTTGTTCTTTGATAAACTGACAGTGATATGAGCACTACTGCAAGATATTATTTTTGGAACAATCGAGCGAGAGTTGGAAATTCTACGATTAGTGACAAATTTTCAGTGACAATCATCGTATATTGCCAGTGCTGAAGTCAAAAGGAGAATTCTAGAAATAATGCTCTATTCCATGTGTGAAAAGAATATGACCCATGATTAAAACCTTCAGGCAAATAAGTGATGATTTAGGGCACTTAACAGAAGTTCATTTGTCTCTTAGGCTTTTGAAAATGGGAACAGGAATTGTAATTACAAGAGTGGGGAATTTTTTTGAGCACATGGGAGATTTGATACTGAAATTGCTTGTTGGAATATTTTATACTGTGCTGTTGCACTTAAGATGTACTTTGAAGTTATATCAAGGGCATCCAGAGTGTGCAGATAAGCAGTATCTGTCATGCCCTAATATTAAAAAATGAATCACAGAAACATGCCATTACTTAGAACAGATGTTTTAAGGTTACCATTAAAAACTTTAAGAATTAGAGCCACCAAAATTAATAAATGTCAGTAAAGAATCCTACAGAGATCACAAACCTCAGCATAAAAATGAAATACAAATAAAAGCTCTCATATTATATTAATAGCTTTCTAGCCATTCACTCACACTGTTAGTCAGTGTGGACCAGTTAATATCCTTTCCTTCTTCTACTGCAAATTAAGTCCAAAAGGAAAAAGGGAGAATGACAGCTCCAAACATTTTGGCATATTGCTTCTTTCTAAGTGGCTTCCTTACTTCAAAGTATTTAGTACACGGTCTCAAGAGATGCTCAAAAAATGAAGAGAGATAAAAAGGTTGGCAGGCATGCATACACTGATTGAGAAAGATGACTCTTCTTTTTTCTTTTTCTTTTCTTTTTTTTTTTCCTTTTTGACATTATGTTTCTGTGAGAAGAACTATCAGGCTTTCCAAGCTCTGCAAGGAAAGTAAGATCTGCAGCCTGACAAGGAAGAAGAGATTTGTGAACAACCAATAAACCCAATTTAGGACATTTTGATGTCATATACATCAAGTACTTCACATCTCCTAACAAAAGGCAAGGTTCCAGATCAATATTTTGACTGGATAAATGTCTTCATGTTCCTTCTACCAGTCCTTAAAGAAGGAACATCCTTGTCAGCCAGGTGTCTCCATGTATTTGGGATCTCTTCCAATATCACTCTATTTCACAAGTGGTTTTAAATTCTGCACTACAGATATCCTGTCAATATCTCTGAGCGAGTTTCTCTGTCTCAGCTTCTCCATTTCATACCCATAAATTGCATCTCACATTATCCTGGCTTTCTCCTACAAGAGGCTGCACAGAAAGTGTATCAAGCCATCAGGTGATTTTTCAAGGTACATTAATCATCCTTACCAGGGTGTAAGAATGTGCTCACAAGTGCCAGCATTCAAGGCTGAGTGGTGTGCTTGGAGGTGTCCCAGTGCTCTTGAGGAAGGTCAAATGACATGCAATAGTGTAAATGAGAATGCTTTTCACTAAACAATTATTCTGCGTAATGTTCTGTAAAGTGAATACAGAAATAGAAACACTGTGTCTAAAGATGATTTTTTTAGACCAGAATATCAGAAGGACACATACCAATCTCTCCACTAAATACAAATGAAGTCCCTTTAGATTTGTTCTTCACACACTAGCATTTATAACAAATTAAATTAAAGTCAGGCTCAAGTAGGAGCTCAGATTCAGGAAAAGAAATCTTAAACAGTTTGCATTAAATTCATGGTACGAACTTCAGGTGATCACAATGGTGGGGCACTTAAAATTCTTAGGCAAATTCTTAGATTCTGAAACTTAAGTCACATTTCTCCTCTGGGATTTGAAGTGTGCCAGCCTCATGTCAGCAGACAACAATCCCTCAGCCCAGTATATCTGCAGGTGACTTTTCTCCAGGGACTGTTAAGCAGGCAAGCAGGCATATGGGATGCTCTAGTGTGCATAGCACCTGCATCGAGGTACTGCTCAGCACTGGGAGAATGTGCTTCCTATGGAAGTTTCCTTGGGTGGGATGAAGGTAGGAAACCAAAGCCATCTCTTTCCTAGGTGGAAAAAGACTTCAGGTTATCTTTATCACTACATCTCCAGTAACTTTCCCACTGCCTGTGGTTAAAATGAGATTTAATTGAGAGTCTCTGTCCAAAGACAAGAGACCTGACAGCTTTGTATACAGGAAGGTAAATTTATCCCTAATCCTGTTATGACTCTGAAGTTCTTCTCCTCTGACTAGAATTTTCTCTAATATAGGATCCAGTGCAAGTTCTCTGCAAAGAAACAGCCTTTTGCTTTTGCCTTCAGGTATATTATACCTCTTTTCTTTATTTTTTTAAATTTTATTTAAGGGCTCATCTATCAGAACACAGACAACCATGGACATGACTATCTAGGCAAGTCTATCTGATCATTACAAAATGATCAGATGTGGGAGTGAGGGGTGACGACATCTATGTATTTCAGAGAGAGGAACAGGAATTTTAGCTCTCATTTGATTCTTCACTTTTACCGGCTATTGCAAATGGTAGGAAGATTGCAACGTCTTCATTCTCAGAACAATATCAATTCTGTAGAGCCTCAAATTTCACAGAATTACTTTTGAATTCAGATATCATTCCCAGTCACGTTACAAAGGATATGAATGCTCAGATTAAACTATAGAATGACATCATGCAAATTAATTTTCTCCCCTTCTATCTCCTGAATCTTGTCTGTAGTATGAATGGAGATTAATTTCCTATGGAGGGGGAATGGCTGTGAAACATATTGAAGCAATTAATTATTGTTGATTTTATTCTTCTTGCTCAAGACATTTTTATTTTCTTAGAACTTAATTGAAGCGGAGTTTTAAAGTGTTAGGATAGGGAAAAGCTGAAGTGTTATTGTTCAGAGTTGTATTACATTCCCGTTCTTCCTGCACATCATCTGGAAAGTTTGTTCACAAAGTTAAATCTTCTAGACCATAATATATAAATCCTTTGGAAATAGATACAGGTTGTAATGGGTTGCCACCAAAAGGTGGAGTATGCTGGGAACACCAAATTCACATTAAAATTGTAGTAAATAATAGTTGAAATCTATAGTTGGCTTTCAAATAGTTTTCAAGAAACATTAGATTTTCAAAGGGTCCTCATGCACTTTCCTTTGTTACCATTTCATACTGGAATTTAAATGCAAGATTTCAGCATATCCTTCAGAGAGCTGTCAGCACATCCAAATAAACTCACCTTATCTCATTTTCTTTTACAGCTGATTTCTCCTTGTATTATGTGACCATCAGAAGTACAACGTAGATATGCTTGCTTGTATATGTATATGTCTGCATTCTTCATGCTGGAAAGAATAGCAACATCTTGGTTCTTATCCAAGTGTTATAAAAAAGCAGCTCTCCACAGCTAGTGGTATTACAACCCTTGATTTAACAGCTGACTGATCCTTCATGCCTAGTGAAGCAGAAATCTGTAGTCAAACTTGTCCAAACATGGGGATCAGCATAAACTCTAAGCGTCTCACATCACAGGACAGCATGGAATTTCTATAAAGGGGCTGTATCCTCTCCAGAGAGCATATACAAACCATTTCTGTCAGTTTTTTTTTTCTCTCCCAGCAACAGAGATTCCCAGTTTAGAGCAGTTAATTAGCAGCTAACTGCTATCTCTACAACTGTATATTTTCTCCAGGACCCAAGTCCTGGAGAAACATCTGTGGGAACAGTAATATCACTAGCCCTCATCTGTATCTGGCTACATCGATTTGAAACCTAAAACTGGGGACGTAAGTATCCAAGTTTTGGGGCATCTAATACTTTTTGAGTTGCTTTGCAGACTTTCTTATCCCTGATTTTGCTAGCAGAAATTTCTTAGCATTTCTGTTGCCAGATACAGCTTGTGATAAGATGCAGGCTATTGCAAAGTATTATTTGCAAATAGGTTAGTAGTCATATGCCTGGTCCACAGGCAGAAAACTCAACATCAGCTGAGTAAAGTCACATTTCCAAAACATTTCATACACTTCTGGACACCCTGCGCAATATGCTGAAGTTCCCAAACGGTATTTGAAGCTAGTACCACTTATGGGTGATTAACCTATATGAAAAATAGGATAGCAATGATAGGAATCAAAAATTAGAAGTTAGTTTCAAAATGTCTGCTCAGTAAGATCAACTTTAAGATCAGAGAAGAAGTGCTTGGAAGAGTTAAAATGCAAGACTAATACGAGTGCTCACTGCCATGCTTAATGCAATAGAGAATGTTATTTCTAGTGGTGGTGTTTCCCTTTTAGCCGAGAATTACTGACAGAGTTATTCCAGTCTGACAGACAACATTTAATTAGACTATGAAACTCTGCTGAAGTCAAAGGCAGACTGGGTGTTCATACAGTTAACAAAAATACACTGAGTTAATTCTAACGAGCAGCATATTTCAATATTGGAAGGGAGTAAAAAAAAGATACTCAGTAAAGAGTGAATGATTTAAATGAAACTTCACTAGTTGGTTTATAGAGGGTGTTTTTTCCTTTCCTAAATCATGGATAAGAATTGACACTGCTCACATAGTTCTCTAATATTTTATCCACATTTTGTGCAACTCTTGTTCCGTTTCTACCCATGTAGTTTCAAGCCACGGGTTCCCCTTTGAATTCTGGAGACAAAGTTCAAAATTCTAATCTAAATTTCAAAGTGTCAGTTAAACTCATATTAAAGTCATGAGTTTTATTTTGAAGAATTTTAAGGTAAACTTTTGTCACTAGCTTCACACACCACTTTCTCAGATCTCTCTTTACTCACACTGTTTTTAAAATGTCTCTCAACCTGATCTTGTCACACTTTAGGGCTGAGGGTAGGAGATCTACTGCTGCAGTAGCTAAACATCCACATGAGATTGACAGGTCTGGCACAGGAGCTCTGGGAGAGCTGCCTGTCTTTGGAGCATGAGATGAAAGTATTTTCAAAAAACATCTGACTATCCTGTTTAGGCAATTAAATTTTAATCTTCGTGTACGTAGGGCAGAATAAATAACCTCTAACATACATGGAATTCCAATTCTGAGTTCTCAATTTTGGTTAAACCATGAGGGGTATAGCTTCCACCTAGGCACTGCTGGCGAGACGTATCAGTGAAAGAAAGTCATCATCGCCATTATTTGATTCATTACTCTGTTTCATTAAAAATGAGCAAACTTTGCTGTTGAAGGCTCCTTTTCTCTGTACCTGTACTGTGATTTACCAGACAAGATGTTGTATGGGAGCTGAACCATTTACACCAGGACATATAAATGATGTTACCGCTGCAAATACCTCATTAAGCCATGCTTGTATTCTGATGAACAGCAGCTTTTGCAAAATCACATACACAAACCACTCTGTCAGGATCATGGTTAATCCTAGGAATATTCAATAACCTCAGGCAAGAATTTGCTTTATAATTTGCAAACATGCCCTTGGGAATTCTAGTTATGCCACACAATGACTTTACTTCAAGAAGAGTCATAAGGCACTTGTGATACTGCACACTATCCTGCCTGCCTCTTTGAATTTAAAAATGAAAGAGCTGAAAAAATAAACCAGGTTCAAAGACTTACCTGTCACACAGGAACTTTCTTGAAATCTCCCCTCACCCTGGCTCCCACTGGACTTTTCCTATTGTTATTTTTGGCATTCAAATAAAGTAGCAACAGCATATCAAATACATTGATAGTGAGGACTTTGTGTTTGACAAAGAAATGCCTAGAAACAACCTGAATGTTCAGTTCCAGAAAGATGTCTCTACTACTTCAGTGAAAGAGAAAGAGGATCATCAGCCTCAGCAGTTCAAGGAGATGCCATCGATGCTGCCTAGATGTTTCTTTGATGCTGCTGTTACAAACATTGACCCCTTTTTTATTGGAAATTATTTTTTATTTTTAAGGGAAGATTTTGTTTAATTTCCTTATTTGGTATCTATGGAAGAGCTCCCTAAAGCACTGGTCAGGGACTTCTGACATTTCTATAAATACCTAAGTGCAATCAATAGCTAGATATTGAAGTCAGAAAAGTAGCTACTGAGAAAGCTCAGTTAGTTACTGTAGTTTAAATCCACAAGACTTATGATAGATGCTAGTGAAGGGCTATGGGGATGACATAATGTCAAAATAAAAATAATTGTCAGTATAAATCCAGGGAGACATTGTCACAATATCAGCTTTAAACAAAATGACACTAATGCAAATTTTATAAGAAACAACTTTAAGATGCCGAGACAGTGGTAAATTGATGTCAGTTCAGGTCTGCAGGGAGAGTGTTATGATTAAAAAAGAAAAACTTAAACAAACTCAAAACCATTCCCAAAGTGATAGCTATAACACGAGGTTCTAATTTTGTCAGTTGAAATAGAAGCTAGTTATAGCAACATAGACATAAAGGTATCATGATTAGAATGTCAACAAAATCACCCAAAACCCAACAAAAATAAACAAAACCAAAAGAAATTCTGATACAAATGTTACACATACATGATAAACAATAAATTGTACGTACAGATAAACACTGACATTTCTAGACTTTAGATTGCTTATATATTATAGACATAATCTTGATGCTAGTTCAGTTAACTAATAAGAAATCTTGCAGCTTCTTCATACCGTACATACCTCCTGCACTTTTTTTACTCATGCAAAATGCAACAGAATTTAAGGCGAGCTGAGTAGCTCAAACAGTCAGCAGGAGCAGAGCCTGACTCTCCCAAAGTCTCTCATTATCAGGCTTTGCTGAATCTCCTTGTCATCGACTCATATGTCTTGTATTTCAGTATCCTGGTAAATCTGAGCCTGACCTCACTAGTGACCACGAAGCTTTAGAAACACAAACAGATACATTGTGAAAGCCTTACAGGATTTTCTAGGAGTGTTTTGAAGCATCACTTTTGAGCAGTGAGATGTTGGGGGCAGTTGTGAGAACACTTAATGCCTGGCGTCTCCTGAAGCCATTTACATTCAGGCAAAAGTGGGTGGAAATTCTGCCATGTGAAAACGACATTTGCAACTGTGTAGATGACTGCACAGCACTCAAAGCAGTCAGCAACCGTGGGCCCTGCTCGGTATTGTGATTCTGCCATGTGCAACGTTAACCTTTACCATGTTCTGCTTTTCTTGCATACCATAACAGCAGATCCTTGTCAGGGGGTGGTTACACAAGACGGCACATATGCTCCTAGGCACCCAATCCTGGATCAGAAATACATGACATGTAACACTGGACTGATCTATACTCATTCCCCATTCTAAATTGATTTGAAACACTTTAGGGCGTACGTCTGCCTCTGAAGACTTTTTGGCATAAATCCTGCATTATTTGCCCTGATTATTTAAAAAAAAAAAAGAAGCTATTATGGGATTAGGCCCAAACTAGACCAGGTTCATACCGCCTGGAGATCTGATAAACCACAGGTTTTCCATTTATCGTCAATGTCAGTTTAGTTGAAATTAAGTATATTCTGCAATCCAACTTTCAACATCTGTTTAGGTGTACAAACCTGAAGAAACAACAACAACCACAAGGCATTAATAATAAAAACACCTTTGAAAACATTCATTCATGAGTGTGTGTTAAGAAGCTGATTGAAAATATCACAGGGCCAGATTTCAACACCTTCAGTACTGGAGCCGGTCTGAAGTGAAACCATTGACGTCAGTGGAACAATTCCAGATTTATAGCTGCCAAGTTATGCACATCTCCGTATGTGTCATCTTATGCTAGTTATTTAATGCATTTATTTGCATACCATAAGCAATTTGCATAGAACCAAAATTTGCATAGAACAGCATGGAGCCATATCAACATGCCTGAAGAGATGAGGTGGGTAAGACATCTTGAAGTTGGAGTGAAGGTGTTAGTGACTGTGTGCAAGAGGGAGATGAGGGTCTGTGGTTGTTTTGGGTGCTGATAGTTTGAACACGGCAGTACATCTGAAAGATGCTGTGTCTTTCACCTGCTATCCCTTTGCACAGGGATACAGACAGACCAGGGAAGTGGTTG
Organism: Apaloderma vittatum; assembly: GCF_000703405.1. Classification (NCBI taxonomy): domain Eukaryota; kingdom Metazoa; phylum Chordata; class Aves; order Trogoniformes; family Trogonidae; genus Apaloderma; species Apaloderma vittatum. Next base: position 52,641 of record NW_009732193.1, on the reverse strand, counting down.
GGTCACCATCCCTGGAGATATTTATAATATGTGGTGCTTAGGGACATGTTTTAGCACTGGACTTGATGATCTTACAGGTCTTTTCCAACCGAAATGATTCTAGGTCTCTTTGATTCTGAGATTTTATAGAACTTGTGCCTAAATGTGTCACTACAGCAACTTCCTGTATTCCTGATCCAGAGCACTGTTAGTGACAATGAGGGATGTAGGTTGATATGGTAGGGAGAGAGGACTTGGGCAGTGGGAGGGATGCTAGGCACATTTTCTGGTGTCTAGGAGAACATCACTTAACGGCTAACAGTTGCAGTGCCAAGTTAAATTTGCAGCCAGATGAGAGCAGGCTGGTAAATACATGTGTGAAAGTTATCATGAAAAAAACATGGACTTGCTAAGCCCACAGATGTACTCTAGGGTAAATGGAATGAGAATTTAGTTAAGATTGGCATGAATCATTGACATAAAGAAAGCTCTTGTTAGGAAACCCTGGGATCAACAACAAAGTCCTAGCTACTCCATGCTCACAGCAGACAAATCCAGCACTGATCCCTTACCACTTTAAAAAGTTGGCCACTTTTTAAAAATTGTAAATCTAGTCTTGATGAACTACAAGAATTTTGCTTGGAAAGATCACTCAGAAATTCAGTTTGTATCATTCATGTCCTTGGTCTTCCAGGACAAAAGTAATGTTTTCCTATTCTGAAATCTCTCTGAAATTAATTGCCAACTGGCGCTTTCCGTGCGTGCACATCTACTCAGCACCAGCTGGGGTCTTTGAAGGGCAAACTGAGGAGAATTGCACACCCTGCCGTGTGGTTGTCTGGATTCCTGGGGGCCTACTGCCTCATAGTGCCTACTTCAGACCCATAGAGCTTCATCAGACCCATTAAGGTAGATACCCTTCTCTTTAAACATTCTTAGTGGCTGTGAGGACCCTTGTCAAAGACGCAAGAATAAAGGCTGCAACCATACTCATTTTAAACTTCGGTTAAGGTAGCCGATGTGCTGTGAGAAGTAGAAGAGGAGACCTGGGTTCGTGCCTCAACATTGACAGATTCAACCTCAGTTGCCTTTGGTGACACTTTCTTTGCTGGCAACCAGAAGAGTTTTCTTTAACAGACATCCTAATATTAGGACTTAATCACAAGGCAGATAGGCTGACTGCTTCAAGGGCTTAGTAGTCAGGTCATATCTGTTAGGAAAGGTGAGGTGCCTGCAGAACAACCCCCACTAAAAAGAAAATCTCACCCAAGGGAGTTATCTACTTACTTTAGGATTGCAGCTCACCTTTGCCCAAAACAAGCCACATACTTAGTATGAAGGAAAAGGTGGCATATGTCTCTAAGCTACCTCTTCCTTGGCAACAGGGGCTTGTTCCTCACTCACTTTAGCTACCAGAAACTAGTTCATCTGTAGTAAAACCTATGCAGGTAGCAGGGCTTTTCTTGAGTTTTAACAAAGTTTGAGTGTCAGTTTACCAAGAAGTGAAAGTAAGAGAGATACAGCCACAGCTGTATGGCTGCAAGTCCCCTGCTCAGGACAGAGCTGCCTGCCACCGATTCTGTGGGTTGAACTAAATTCAGTAGGCTCCAGGTTTTAATTAGTCTTCCTAGTCTTTATTAGCAAGTGCTTTCTCTTAATTTCTTTTTCAGCCTACTTTTAGATAATCTGCATTTGTTTAAAAAACCCCACAACACTACATTCCTGGCTGAACGCAGGACCTTTCAGGGCAAGTCCATTCCAGCAATGGTTAAATGAGAAAATCCATTTCTTACAAACTGCGTCCTGCAGCAATATGGGGTTATTTATTATTATTATTTACTATGACTAGACTGAGGGCATTTTATAAACAAAAGTGGAGCTCAGCTGTTGCTTTCAGTTACTGTCATTAGTGAATTGCAATGATGATGGACACATTTCAAATGGTCAGCTCTGTTACCCTCACTGAAGTCTACACCAGTTAGTCAGCTAGTTAGTGCTAATCATTCCTAAGCAAGCAAACAAACCTCAAACAAAGCAGAAAGCATCCCCACAATTTTTACACAAAACCCTATATTTAACTTTAAATGGGTGACTGGCTGCAGTTTCTCCTCTTTCTCTATTGTTCTCCTTCTCTGGGTTTATCTCCATGTATCGTGAGCTGTCACATTTATTAAAGATCTTTTCTTATGAAAATACATTCTAATCACAAAATAACTCCTTCTGCTTTATCAGGTTAAACAAAAGCCACTCACAATACTCACAATACTTCAGGTAGCATAATGGCAATGATTCTCATAAACCTCTCCCTTTTCGTTTTGGTCACAGTTCTGCTCCAGGGCATCTGAAATACCATTTCAATACTTCTAAAGGTAAATAGAGTTCTGTCAATAAACTGAAAATTGCTGACCTTGTCTTGTTCATCAATTTCAGCATCGAAAAAATTCTGCCTCCTGGGATTGGCAGTGCTTTTTCATCTGAAGTGAAAAATGCTAAGTCTGCCATATTTAATGACAGGCCCAGGAGGGTTAATGAAAGAATATAAGTGGCATTTCACCTTGACTTGAAGCTGCCCTATAACACTGCCTAAGGGTCCAGCCAAGTGTTAGCTCCATCTGAGGAGTACAAGGCAGGAGTAAAGACCTATAGAGAATTCTTACAGGATATCCTCATTTGCCCCGGTTGTTGCCCTGGTTGCCTTCTTTTTTGTGTGTGAAATCTTTAACCAATGAAGCCTCAGAGATTCTGTGTTCATTGGTTACAAAAGCTCTGGAAACACTGAAAAACTGAGCAAGAAAGAAATGGACAGTGAATGACAGGACAATATTCCAGCTTATGTCCAGCTTCTACCAAAATTTCATATTTTACTTTCTTTATTGATAGTTCCATTTTTATAAGCTCAACATTGACGATTAGTCTAGACTGCTAATTAGAAGCTATCCTTTTACACAGAGGCTTGGATTAAAAGCTTTTATGATTTCGCGGACTCTGGTTTGTGTGAATGTCAATTTGATCCTTTTAGTGTGTTTATACTAAGTATCAATAGGCTCCTGGGATTCGTGGAAGTGCAGTGCTGAACCTCTCAGATGCTAAGCAACAGCTGGGGTGCTGCTTCGGTTTGAAAGGCTTTTTCTCTGCTCACTAACAGAGGATCAAAAGTCATCCCTTCAATTAAAAACTAAACTCCTGGCTAAAAATAAAGAAAGAATCCCATTCTTTGGCATTTTATGTCTAATTAAGGATTTTAGTGGGAAATGTAGAGCAGCGGTCACTGATTAATTTATCAAGCACAAAAATCCCCTTTCCTCTACTAGTCCAATTAGCCAGGCATTTTATATGGCTGGGAGATTGAAACACTGCTGCTACAGGCTCTTTGCATTTGAAATTGCATGGTAAAGAGACTGGAAAATTTCTCGTCTAATATTGTGCATATTTAGGGTCTGATCCTGTGAATTATTGAAAATCCCTGCTAAAAAATGTATGGCCTACTGAAGGTCCGTTCTGGTATGATATTCAATACACTGATCACACAGGAGCATCAGGGAAAAGTAGAGGATGTTGAATGCCTTGGAAAATAGAGCGTTTACTGTATAAAGCGCCCAAAGGGAAGCATAGCTGCTTCTTATATCTCAAGCACTGTAAAGCATAATTCACATGTAAGCTGCTGCCTTCTTACCTTGTGCTGAGAATTTTCCACATTTCACAAGCTGGGATTGATCTCTCCTTCAAGAAGCCCTGTTAGAAGCAATGTGGAAATATATTATCAACGATTTGTCATTCCCCTCTAACACCAGAATTGTGAATCGTGCTCCTGTTTGTCAGCTCATATCCCTTGACTACACATCAGTAGGGGCTATTATCATCTCACTTGTCCTTTGCTGAAAGCAGGCGTGTTAGCCACAACATCCAGACGATTCCCCATGTTGCATGAGTGTCTCCCGGAAGTACACTAAGAAACATAAGTAATATCTTTCACACAATCTTTATTTGCTTATTCTCACTCTTGGGGTGAAGTTTGATGAAATGCCTTGCTTTATGGTATATTATTTTTTTATATTTCTTTCCCACTTAGTTCCGATATGTCATCATGTTGTTTTTGTTGGCTTGCTTTATTTATTTTGAAGAAATACATTGTTGCACTTCTGCTATGGAAGGTAAGAATAAGGGAAAACACGTAGGGTTTTAAATGGATTTGATCTGCTCTGAACCATGGTGTTTTTTGATAGACCTAGCCTTGACTAAAGAGGCGATGGGAAACTGCACATCTCTCATCGTACCATTTGGGAGATGTGGCCACATACAGACAGAGGTCGTATCCAAACAGCTTGGACAGCAAGCATTAGCAGGTTTACATCAAGAACATGCTCTTAAAGCAAACTTCCTCATTCTTTCTGCTTAGTGCCCTTTGGCTTGCATTGTGCAGACATCTCAGAGGGCAAGAATTGTGTTTCTTCCAAACAAAACTAAACTGGAAGACGTCTGTCCTGGCACTCACTGGACATGCTGGCCCTGACTTGCCTCACCCAGCACCTCTCACATCCCTGTCCATGGGTGCAGAGATCCCATTTCAGTCCAGCCCGAGGCTGGCGGGCTGTGCCCCGTGGTCCTGCCCAGCCATCGTGCACTGTGTCTGACCTGATGTCCCCTCAGGAGATCCTGACCCCTGTGGTAGTTAACCTTGGCTAAAGGGCTTCCTCACTGCACTTCCTCATCAGGAAAGGGGGAAAAAGAGGGAGCAGAAAGCTCATGGTTCAATATATGGATAAAGCGATCACTTGCCATGACTACCACAGGCAAAACAGACTTGACAGAAAGACAAAATAAAACAACACTAAGGATGCAATGGAAGACTGGTGAGGACAACTGCAGGTATGCTCAAGTGACTTGCACCTAGGCCCTCTCTCCTGGCTGCTCCTTCTTCCTGCCTCAGCGTGAGCCCTTTCCCCGGGCTGCCGTCCTTCAGGGACAACCTGCTCCTGCCAGGGCTCTCCACAGTCACAGCAACTGCAGGAAATATCCCCCCTGCTGCGGCCTGGGACCCTTTCCAGGGTCTCTCTCTGCGCCGGCAGGTCTCTCCAGGGCTGCAGGGAATCCCTGCTCCAGGCCTGCAGCACCTCCTGCCCTCCTCCTCTTCCTCTGGCTCCATGGACTTCCTCCTCCTCTGCATGGAATACCTGTGCCCCTTTCCAAAACCTGATTCCCCCCTTTAGACTCTGCCCTTCATCCTGTCCCAGCCTCAGCCCCTTCCAGTCCCCAGGGAGGTGCCTGTTAGTGTGGGCCCATGAGGTGATAACACAATGATTGTAGAACAGATCCTGTGGCAGCTCTTGCAGGCTGGAAGGCAAGTGAGTTAAAGAAAGTTTGGCAAAGTTCTATAAAATCATGAATTACAGGATAAGATGAGCACGGAATGACTGGTCACTGGTTCTTCCAGTGCATGTTGCAGGAGGCATCAAATGAAACTAGCAGATTAAAGAAAGAAACCAAAGCAAGCTGCTTATTGTCATAGCATGGGAGTCCCTCACTGTAGTGCAAGTGCTAGAATTTAAACATTGCTTCAGCAAGCAGCTAGAGAAATTAACAGGAAAAAAAGAATATTTAGGACTAGGCAATGTAGGGATGCTGTCTCAGGCAGTCTAAAGCTAAAGATGGTAAGGTTATCCTAGGAAACATTGTGATATGCTGTACCTGTATGTCCCTGTGCCTCTTGGCCACAGTTGGATAGAGAGTACTGGACCAGAAAAGCCTTTGATCTGTCCCAGTATAACTGTTCCTAAACTTCCATGTTATCCTCATTTTTAAAAGTGTAAAAGGGCAAAACAAACCTAGGATCTTGTAGTGTTCAAGGCACATGTGCTGCCTGTTGCAGATGTACTGTTATTGCCCCATGTCTCACTGGTGGAAAATCTGTACTTACCAGTGCATAGACTGAGTTCTGGATGGAGTGCAGGATGCTCAGAGAGACATTATTTTTCATTTCCTGATCTAGTCACCTACATATCACCAGCGAAACATGATTAAGTAGGAGAGGTTTTTCTAAGGACCCACTGGTTCAGGAAGAAATAATAAAAATAAATTATAAATTTTCTCCCTACGCAAAGAGAATAATAAGAGAGAGAGCAATCTGGATATTTTTAAAATTTCACTGACTGGATTTAAAAGTAAACAGGAGTGATTAGCGAGGAAGAAAGAATATTGTGTTTCTGGAGGAGGAGGTCACTGAAGAGTAATAAGAGTGAGGCCTTATGAGGACAGGAAGAAACATTCTATATTAACATTGTGAATTTTGTGAACTTCATTATTTTCCAAGACAGTGATGGTAGGACATCCATGGCATGATTAAAAAGCTCTAGATAATCATGCTGGGGCAAAAAAAACCTGGGTTAACACCATTCGTCCGCTTTCCTTTCCAACACTTTTTGTTCTATCAACTAACGCTGACGACATTGTTTTTGGGGCTGTATGACCCTGTCTTTTGTAGGCCATTTCTCTAACTTTCATCTGTCTTATATTTCCTATCCCCATGAATAAATGGTTGTTAGTGCATATCTGGACTGCAAGATTAAAAATAGAGTAGTAGAGTCAGGCACATCTATTCTAAATACATCCAAATATAGGATAAGGTAAGTTAGGCTTCTTGTCTGCATACCATTTTGGTACCAGAAAAGCAAACACATAACTAATACGTAGATATATTTGGGTTAGAATTAGGGTCTTATTTAACTTTATTTCATCTGTCTGCCAAAATTCGGGAGACTAAGAGTACCTGTAATCTGCTCCCACAGAAAAAGGAATGAATTGTCAATAAAAACATTCTGCCTAGAGAGGTAGCATATAAGAAAAGAAGATACGTTATACTGGACATGTAAAATCTACATCTTCTGTTCTGGTCTACATATTTTTTGTACATCCCGATGTACAAATTATCCGCTGTTGTTTACACCTTCAGTGAAGAAATAACTTTGGCCTGGGGAAAATGCTGAAAGGTACTCTTTCTAGCCTCTGTGAATATGACAAACGTGCCTCATTTTCATTAAAAGTCACACCTGAACATGGAAGAAAAGTATCATGTTAATAATTCTCACAGATTAATTTCTTTATACAGTAGGAAAGAGATCTTAGAATCATAGGAAGGTTTTGGCTGCAAGAGACCTTCAAGGTCATAGAGATCATAGAATGGCCTAGGCTGGAAGGGACCTTAGATATCATCTAGTCCAACCTCCCTGTTTTGGGCAGGGACGCCACCTCTCGACTAGACCTGGCAACACATGGGGACCGAGCAGGAACCGAACCGGCGACCTCGGTGTTGATCCTTGTTGCCAGCACCGCGCTCAAACCACTGAGCTAACCGACTCCCTCATCGAGTCCAAACTTTCTCTAGCCCTTGTCCCTCAACACAACATCTGTCCTTCTCTTAAACGCCTCCAGGCATGGTGGCTGAACCACTTCCCTGGGCAGCCTGTTCCAATGGCTGCGGATGTTCTCAGTAAAGAAATTCTTCCTAATATCCAACCTGAACCTCCCCTGACGTAACTTAAGGCCATTTTCCCTCATCCTATCCCTCGCCACTAGGGAGAACAGGCCAAATTCCACCTCTCTACAACCTCCTTTCAAGTAGCTGTAGAGAGCAATAAGGTCTCCTCTCAATCTCTTCTCTAGGCTAAACAGTCCCAGATTCCTCAGCCGTTCCTCACAGGACACATGTTCCAAACCCTTTATCAGCTCGGTAGCCCTCCTCTGTGCCCTCTCCAGCACTTCAATGTCCCTCTTGCAGTGAGGGGCTCAAAACTGGACACAGTACTCGAGGTGTGGCCTCGAAAAGAGGCTGAATAGAGGGGCATGATCACCTCCCAGTTCCTGATCCAGGTCAGGATGCCTTTGGCCTTCTTGGCCACCTGGGCACACTGCTGGCTCATGTTCAGTCAGCTGTCTGCTGACTTGCTATGGCTGAAGTGCAGGACCCGACATACTTGGCCTTATTGAAACTCATGTGATTGGCCTTGGCCCAGTGATCTAGACTGTCCAGATCCCTCTTTAGAGCCTCCCTACCCTCCAGCAGATCGACACTTCCACCCAGCTTGGCGTCATCTGCAGACTTACTGAGGGTGCACTCTTCCAAATCATTGATAAAACTGTTAAACAGGAGTGGCCCCAGTACTGAACCCTGGGGGTAGAAATAAATATTCAGACATAAAAGGAGAGATTTTGCACCAAAGAAATATGCCACTTTGACAACTAAAGAGCAGGACCGGTTCATCCAGAGTTTTTATCCAGTCCACACTCCTCAAAACTGTTCACAGTTTTGGAGACTTCTATTTGCAGTGAGAGTGTCTGAAGCTTCATCTGAATATTTTCAGGAAATGCTGAGTGTTGCAAAGCACGTACAGGCCTCCTTACTTCTGAAGGCTAAACAAGCATAACTGCAAACCCTATCTGGCAAGCAAAAAGCTGAAGAGCCGCACTGTAAGAGACACTAATTCATGATGGAGAATACTCTGATGTCTAAGAGGCAGATTGGTCTTTTTGCAGTGTGAGGAAAAGATAAGCGTATTGACATTGTCTCTTTTGAAGAATCCATCCACTCTGCCATGGCCTCCTCCTTTCTGCTTGATTCCTATTGATTACCTCTGCACTAAAAGTTCAGCTGACCATTTATATTTCAGTTGAGAAGGAGGGAGTGCTAGAGATTTAAAACTGTTTGAGCTTGAATGTCATTGACAGTTGTCGAGATTCAGGCACTGAAATTCCTGAAGGTCGTTCATAATGATTCAATTTGTCAACATCTCAAGCAGAAACATGCAGGTCTGATACTCCAGTCCAGGGGGTATAAGCACATCCAAAGGAGTGTGTCTGCATGTATCTCACCAGTAAAATGTAAAAAAAAAATAGCACAGGATAACACAAAGATAACTGTACAAGTTTACCTGACTGTATTGTGTGAAAAATTGGTGTTGCAGTGACAGAGTCTACTAAAGCATGTCCTTTGTGTGAGAACTTTCTTTACTCAGCTACTGCCTCTGTAAAATATACACTTGGTACAGCAATCCTGTGCACAGGAGTATAGGATGTTCTGTGAATCATGTGTAAAGGTATACATCTTCTTTAACATTCATATTTATGTATATGACCTATGCTCTATTTGTGTATGTATTTTTGGCTTTAAGAGGTCTTCAACAAAACCTGCAATCAAGTTTCACAGGTTTTTGTGATCCCATTTTCTTATTGCTTAGAAATGCTGGAAGATCTGCAAAGACGAGAGGGGAAATCAAATTACCAGCAGACAGTAGAGTGTACTGACTATTCACCATTATTAAATTCTGCCATCTCTCCTGTTGTCGACTTTGCCTTTCAAGGCCACATACCTCATGCACCTTGCGTCATGTCTGTGCTAAATCTGCGGTAGGGTTTAATTTTTTTCCTTTTTTGTCTGGTATACCAGATGATAGATTGGTGACCCAGGATGTCCTCATAGTGCAAACACAAAGTGAAGTGTTAAAAGCACAAAGCAAACAGGATTACAGGAAAGATATTTTACTTTCTTGTCTCCTTCTGTAAAGTCAGATTTTAGGTGATGAATGTAAGAACAGGCTGAAACATACTAACAAAAAAAAAGGTAATTCCTAATTTTTTCATAAATACTGATGTCTTAGATCAAACTTATGAACTACTATCTAGGTTTCATGAGTTTTTTCATTAGATTGTGTCTGTGGGCAGTTTTTAACCTGTTATCTGAGAAACCTGATCGCTTGATGGGCTACCCCTAAAAAGCATTCATGAGACACGACTAAGAGAAATCTACCTATAGTTTACAAGTTTAAAGCCATTCTTAGGGATCCGTGTTTTCTCCAAGTAGCAAGTGTAACTTTCCTGAAACAGGAAGTTTGAAAAATCACCAGTTAGGAATACTGAAAGGGTAAACTGGAAACTAATCATATAGACCATGTACAGTCAACACTTACATATTGAGCCCTGCTTGTAGTGCTTGTGTACTGAAGTGAAGATATGGACTACACATGTGTGAAAAATAGCATTTAATGTCCATTGGATTTTAATATTTATTTACCTACGAGAATATTCTGTGTCATTTAATGCAATGTGTTTCTCTGCGGTACCTTTTTAATAAAAGATTCAGTATATTGCTCCTGATATAGCTTATTCAAATAACTGATTAATAAAGTTGCACAAAAAATTAGGGACAGTTTTTCTTTCACTGTAGGAGGATGACTCTATTAGTGTAGAACCTTTATGTAGCTTCTACTTCCTTTCCATACACTGCTCTGTCTTTAATGATTTATTTAAAATGCTCAAATTAAAAGTAAATTTAAACCAAAACACTCATAAAACTCGAATCCTTCTACCGCTGTGGAGTTTTTTTCTAGAGCAACTTCTCAGGGCAATTCCATTAAAGGGCAATTTTATTAGCTGCTTCTGGCTGATTTTTTCAAGAGATGGGAGACTATAGCTATTATGAAATCATGCTAAAAAGAGATATGGAAAGAATGGTCCTTGAAGAGGGACTAAATGAACTAGTACTGTTTTTTCTTCATAGGACTGAGGACAAGCATAGGAACAATGTTAAAATCTGGAAAGAGAAAGGATGGGATTAGAAATACTGGGCTGGAAAAAAAATAAAAAATGTCAGACATAAGGAAGAGTATATTCAAAGGATAAAAAAATGATATAAAATAAATATTTACCCTATAAGTATAAAGAAAATTCTGTAAATACTAAGAATCTATTTCAATTTGGCATATGTTCAGTAACGTTACCTACTACTGTCTTTAAGGGAAGTAAGGCATAATAAACAAAAAGAGACAGAATTTAGGCTCTGAAATTGGTAAAAGTAGATCTTTATTCTTTATGGAGATAGCATGGAATAAAATGAGAAACTTACAAAAATAGGGTTCAACCTACAAGGAAAAAAATCTGGAGTTTTAGTGCCTAAATCTCAGAAATGCTAAAACAGGATGATGTCTTTGATTGAACTCTCCCAGAGTGGATGCTTAAATAAGGCTTTGTCTCTGAGTTTATTTTTCTTTGAAATTCACCATTAAAAAAATCCAGAACTGGATGTTGCCAAAAGCCTTTACCACAGAGATCGATAATCTTACAAAATAGATATTCCCATATATTACATCTAGTTATTTTTTACTTGCTGTCATGAATATTATAACATCTTCTCCTTGTACTGTAATAATTAAGGTGGAGATGACATTTCCATTAAAAAGATCATTTAACTCAGTGGGGAATAACTAAATGTTCCAGCTGGGCTGAAGTTCAGCTTTGGACATATTTGCCTGGAACAGAATGTTTCTATCAGCTTCAGATTTTAAATTGAGATGTGTCTAAATAAAAGATGTAGAAATATGTTTTTAGGCACTGAAATATCTGCCAAATTCTTTCAAGAGAAAAGTATTCTGATTCAGGATATTTGTCCAGCATGGCTTTTGGCATGGGAGTTACTTAGTGTAGTCCATACTTCTCACACTTGGATGGAAATTCTGCTCCTGAATTGGATGAACAATTCCACAATGAAATAATAGGGAATAAAGCATTTTAACTGAAGTGTTGACTCACTTCAATATCTTTCTCAACACATTTGGTCTTTTAATGGCTGACCAAACGCAGATGGTATTTGAAATGAAGATCCTGCACAGTTCTCCAGATATGCTCTGATGCTCCAAATTTCCCTTTTTCTCCCTCCCTTCAGACTAAAGCCTGGCCAGGTCTTTCTCAGAAACACTACAGCAACTTTTTTCTTAGCTTCTCTCTCTCTCTTCCTGGCTTCTCCTTCCTCAGTACCTCTCTGCTAGAAGGCTGAAGAGTTGGACATGGCAAGGGACTGTTTTTAAGGAGCGGTGTGACACAGGTAGCTCAAGAGCAGAAAGCAGAGAAATCCTACAGTCATCCCAGACCCTCACAGTTAAAGCATCCAGTATGTGGAGAGGGGAGAGACTCTGGATCACTCTCAGGATCATTTTGAGCAAAGCCATGAGCTTGTGTGATTTGTGAAAGAATGTCTAAGACTAAACTACATGTGCCTTGGTATGATGCTAAAACAATGACTCGTCATCTTGCTGATTATTCTTACAACTGCACAAGGTCTTCTATTATCCTAGATTTTAATCTTTTGGCGGACTACATGTTCTACACTATTTACTTGAAGAGCAAAGCAGCCAGAAAGTTTTTTTAATGAGCACAACAGATTCTGATCTCTGTTCACTCCTTATTTAGCTCAAATCTATGTTCCAAAGTCATTGGTGATTATGAGTAGGGGAAGAAAAGGAGGAGGTATAAGAGTCAGCTAAAAGAGACCAAATCACAAACATAACAGAGGGCAATAACACATATGACAAATTTAGACAAAGGAAAACGAGATTAGAAATTATGTGAGAGGATCTAATGTAGTCAAATTAAGGCAATCCAGAGCAACGGCTGGAGCTTTAAATCACATTCTATCTTCATTTGTGTATGAGTTGGATGAGATATCAGGCAGGGCAGAGCCTGGTCACTCATTAGTCACTCTGTACTATACATGGGAACTGTAGCCTGGTCCTGGTTCTTTTGGCAGGTACAAATATATGCAACATGTAAGTCTAAAAACTTTCTAAATGTGTGATGTTAAAATGCACAAAATTTTTACTGAAATAACCTCTTCACATCATGACTGTTAAATTAAATCATTAGTATCAGTGGAATTGCAGGAAAACTTCTTCATGATACAGAAACTCAGCTATTCCTTTGTAGCTGTCTCACAACAGTCTAAAATTTTCCTTCCCAGCTCAGCATAAAATTAGCCCTAATGGATATCTAGTTTGTATCACAGCTGTTTGGATGTTGTGGTGTTTTTTTTTCCTTTCAACATCTTTCTTTGCACTTGCCCATCTGATAGTTCTCCCTGAATCATTATCCAATCACGGTATATTGTCAAGCTTCTCAGTTAAAAGCGCAGAAGTAGAGATTAAATGTCACTTGTTCTGTTTGCACACTTCTCAGTTTTCCTCAAAGCACATCATGATCAGGCCTAAGCGGTTTCTACCTGAAATACAAACATGCACACTGAATGAGATCACTAGGGAAGATTGACAGGAGGGTGTTTGCAGCAGGTCGAGATAGCTTGTAGCTCCTGCTGCAGCAGAGACCTCCATCCATCCCTGGGACACAGCTCTGTGCAGCGTCTTTATGGAAAGAGGGATGTTCCACTTACACTGATACCACCTATGCTGGTTTTGGTAGGGGTGGAGTTAAAATTATTGCTGAACAGGTCTTACGCAGAGTCAAGGTCTTTTCTGCTCCTCACCCCACCCCAGCAGTGAGGAGGTTGGGGACATAAGAAGTTGGGAGGCGACATAGCTGGGACAGCTGACCCCAGCTGACGAAAGAGATATTCCAGACCATATGATGTCATGCTCAACAATATAAAGCTGGAGGAGAAAGAAGGGAACAGAGGACATTTGGAGTGATGGTGTTTGTCTTCCCAAGTCATGGTTATGCATGATGGAGCCCTGCTTTCCTGGAGAGGGCTGAACACCTGCCCATGGGAAGTGGTGAATGATTTCCTTGTTTTGTTCTTCTTTACCTTCTAAACTGTCTCTATCTCAACTCAAGAGTTTTCTCTTTTATCCCTCTGATTCTTTCTCCTATCCCATCTGGGGGAAGTAAGCAAGTAGCTGTGTGGGGCTTCGTTGCTGCCTGGGGTTAAACCACGATACTGTTAAAGGTAGAAACTTCTGCTTTTTTCTTCTGTGGCATTTAAACAGTAACAGATGTTGCAGGTTTAACATAATATCCACACTGATCAGATGCAGATTCTCTCCTAATGTTACATGGGCCTAGATTTTCTCCTGAAGTTCTTCCTGCACCTCAGAAGTTAACAGGGCTTTTATAGAATCACAGAATGTCAAGGGTTGGAAGGGATCTCTAGAGATCATCTAGTCCAACGCCCCTGCCAGGGCAGGGTCACCTAGACCAAGTTGCACAGGGTGGCGTCTAGGTGGGTTTTGAATGTTTCCAGAGATGGAGACTCCACCACCTCTCTGGGCAGCCTGTTCCAGTGCACTGCCATGGACAAAGTAAAGAAGTTCCTTCTCATGTTTAGATGGAACTTCCTATGTTCAAGTTTGTGCCTGTTACCTCTTGTATTGTCACTGAGCACCACTGAAAAAACAGTGGCCCCATCACCCTGATACCCACCTTTTAATTATTTATAAGCATGTATGAGATTCCCCCTCAGTCTTCTCTTCTCCAGACTGAAAATCAACATGTCCCGCAGCTGTTCTTCATAACAGAGATGTTCTAGTCTCCCAATCACCTTCATAGCCGTTTCCTGTAACCTTTCCGGCAGTTCTCTGTCCTTATTGAACTGGGAAGCCCAGAACTGGACAAGTACTCCAGATGAGGCCTTACCAGGGCAGAGTAGAGGGGGCGGACAACCTCCTTTGACCTGCTGGCCACACTCTTCTTGAAACACCCCAGGATGCCATTGACCTTCTTGTCCACAAGGACACATTGCTGCTTCATGGTCATCCTGCTGTCCACCAGGACTCCCAGGTCTTTTCCTCAGGGCTGCTTTCTAGCAGGTCAGCCCCTAACCTATACTGATACATGGATTTATTCCTCCCTAGGTGCAGTACCCTGCACTTACCCTTGTTGAATTTCATAAGGCACATCTCTGCCCAACTCTCCAGCCAGTTCAGGTCACACAGGATGGCAGCACAGCCTTCTGGTGTGTCAGCCACCCCTCCCAGTTTTGTTTCATCAGAAACTTTGCTGAGGGTACTCTCTATCCCATCATCCAGGTCATTGATTAATACATTGAACAGGACTGGACCCAGTAATGACCCCTAGGACACATCACTTGTTATGGACCTCCAACTAGATTCTGTGCCACTAATCACAATGCTCTGAGCTCTATTTTTTACCCAGTTTTCAATCCACTCCACTGTCCATTCATCTAATCCACACTTCCTCAGCTTGCCTATGAGGATGCTGTTGGGAGACAGCGTTGAAAGCCTTGCTAAAGTCAAGGTCAACAACATCCACTGCCCTCCCTTCATCTATCCACCCAGTCATGCCATTGTAGAAGGTTATCAGATTAGTCAGACATGATTTCCTCTTGATGAATCCATGCTATTTCTGATAACCTTATTTTCCTCCACATGCTTTGAGGTGATGCCCAGAATGAACCGTTCCATCACCTTTCCAGGGATGGAGGTGAGGCTGAATGGTCTGTAGTTTCCTAGATCTTCCCTTTTGCACTTTTTGAAGACTGGAGTGACACTGGCTTTTCTTCAGCACTTTTCAGGCACTTCGTCTAGTTCTCCAGAACCTTTCAGAGATGATGGAGGGTAGCCAAGCAATGACTTCTGCCAGCTCCCTCAGCACTCACAGGTGTAACCCATCAGGACCCATGGACTTGTGTGGACATCCAGTTTACTTAACTGATGTCTAACTTGATCCTCCTCAACCAAGGGGAAGTCTTCCTTCCTACAGGCATCTCTGTTACCTCCAAAGTCCAGGACTCCCGAGGGCTGGCCTAAGCAATAAAGACTGAAGCAAAGAAGGCATTAAGTAACTCTGTCTTCTTTTCATCCTCTGTCATCACAGTCTCTGTCTCATTCAACAGCTGGTCCACATTTTCTCCAGTTTTCTTTTTGCCTTTGATTGTACTTGAATCCCTGTTGACCTTAAAGTCCCATGCCAGGTTTAATTCCAAAGAGGCCTTAGCTTTCCTTGTTTTGTCCCTGCATACTCTGACAGCAATTTTATAATCTTTCCAGGTGGTCAGTATCTTCTTCCATGTACTGTAAACTTCCTTCTTCTACCTGAGCTTTTTTAGAAGCTTCCTGCTCAACTATGCAGGTCTCCTCCTTCCCTTGCCTTATTTCTTGCTCTTAGGAATACACTGATCCTGAGCTTGGAGGAAGAGGTACTTGAATATTAACCAGCTCTCTTGAGCCTCCCTGCCTTCCAGAGCCCTAATTCGTGGGATTTCTCTAAGCAGATTCTTGAAGAGGTCAAAGTTAGACCTCCTGAAGTCCAAGATTGCAATCTTACCTGTAGTCTTACTTGCAATCTTACCTTTAGATGGCTCTGGCTGAAATGAGGCCCAGGAACTCCACGTTTTAAATAAGTTGCTATGAAATAGTAAGTGTGTTGGCAGCCTGGGGAAGAGATATGCATGCTTCTGCCTCCCTGGCTGGCACTAATGTTTGTTATTATATAGACACTTATCATAGCTTTTAGCTCCAGCTAGAGCTCTCATTAATCACCACCTGGGAACACCATACACAGAGCAGGCATACGTGAGCTTTTGTGAGAAAAGGCGGAGGGGAGGACGGCTGCATGTCATGTGGGGGTGTGAGTGATGATTTCGGGGTGCAGAGTGAGAGACTGAAGTGAGGAAGAAGTAGAGTGTGTAGGAAGGAAGAAAAGAACACCACAAGACTGGTTTGGGGAGACAGAGAGAAAGAAAACACAGAGAGGAAAAAATCAGACCACCTTGTTTCAAACAAAATGGGCAAAGGGAGAAAGAGTGCACCACTAACAATAGCCCATTTAGACTGTTCTTGTGCCACAATTGCTGTCAAATTCTAAGAAACAAAATTGCAATTAGACCAAGACCATTTGTCTGCAGCAAAGATGAGTTCAGGAGGAACCCTTCCCCCAGGTTCTGGTATAGTTCTTCCCTCCCTGCAAAGACTTTCCTCTAGAGCTCATTACAAACAATTTTCTTTTTGGCCTTAATTTGTGCTAAGAATGGCACAGAAAGTATCCCAGGGCAGGCATCTCTCCCATTTCCTGCAAGGTTTTACTCTGATGTTTAGTAATTGGTGGACTGCTAAAAAGGTTATTATGATTTATTATGTTTATTATAGTCATGCCTAACGGCCAACAAACACTATGGTTTTCTTAAGTCAAGCACTCTACAAACACATAGCAGTAGAAGGTCCTTTCCCCAAAGAACTTATAGTACAAAGAGAGACAAGGGTAAGGCTAAGGGCTAATGCAGAGAGAGCGAAGAGTGAGCTGGCGGCCTACAGCATATAGCAATATCTCCATGTTTTTATTTCACTGACATGATGTGGCAGGTGCATCCCCCTAGTCCAGGATGCCTTCCCTCACAGTGGCTGCCAGGCAGATTTCAGAGAAACTGCTGGAAGTTTCTGGCTAGTTTGGATCTAGCCCACCAGCCTGGATGTACACCTAAGAAGTTGGCCGGTAGCCAATGGGAAGCCGAGATGACTTTGACTGACTGCGGCTCAGATTCGACTGAGCTTTAAAACGGGGTCCTGCTGGGGGCATGTTGGAGTAAGTACTTTTGGAGCAGCAGGTCCTGCAGTCTGGGACACCTTGGTCGGGGACTCTGGCCAGGGTAACTCCTTGAGGTTGAGAGTCCTCATCTTTCTACGGTGAGTATATATACGGCCTGGATCATTATTCTAAGTTTAAGAGTTGGGTGCAGTGTAGTAATTGCTCTTCTCAACTGATACCAGAACTTGTAAATTTGTGGGATCTTTCATTTCTTAATAAATTCAGTTTAACTACGTTTGTGGATTAATTGAGAATGGGAGGACTCCTCACATGTGGTGAGAGGAGTAACTGCAGAAAAGAAATCTTGATGCATGGAGGGAAAAAAAACATGTATGATGCAATGTCAAGGAGCTCTAAGAGCACAAGACAGGCCCATTGAGAGCCACAGACATATCTCTGAAATTCAGTAGTTCCTTGGCTTGGAGGATTCTGCATCACTCTGCTTAGTGTCTCTTAACAGTGTTTCTCTACAGACTTCTTTCTCTTTTTTTTTTTTTTTTCTTTTTCCCCTGGGGTGCATGGCAGAAAAAAAGGAGCAAAAGATGTTATTAAGACATGGGAAGCTCATCACCAGGATTGAAGGCTGAGTGCAGCACTATATTAGGCTCAAGATGGCGAACTTCTGTGCTTCAGTTGAAAGCCAGTGCTGTGGCAAAGCAGTTTTTCAGTGCCTAGTCACTGTGCCATTGTTTTCCAGAGTATATATAATAATATCACTAAAGCAATGCATAAAGAATGAAAAATTCTCTAGTTCTTTACTGATTTGCAACCAAAGAATATTTTCTACCTGAAATGTCAGGAGTTTGTGCCTTCTCTAACTTAAAAACCCTGGGAGCAACTTGTTTCCCTAAATCAGAGATAATATCCTACACATTACAGTTTAAGTTTCACCCACAAGGGCTCAGGGTGTGGGCACCACTTAACTATGATATTGAACTGTGTGCTGTTTTCGTTATATACAGAAAGACTGCATATCTACTGATAAAGCAAGGCCTGTTTTTTTGGCTGAGAGAACAGATAGAATGGCACAGCTCACATCTGTCTGGAAAAAGCCTTTTCCCCTTCTCCTCTCAAACAGGGTGACTGTCTATACTGAGAAAAGGTAACAGAGTTCCTAATTGATGCTGTTCACAAAATGAGTCACGAAAAAGTGCTACCTGGCACAGGAATACTACAGCATTAAAAAAGTGCAGATGAGCATGGACCAGCTTTGTTTCCATGTCTTGGCCACTTACTGTCTGTAGTACAAAAACGAAAGAACCAGTACTGCAAGCCTGTCATAGTGAAGTCAGACAATCTCTTTTCAGTGTAGTGCTTTAATTTTAGACCGTCTTTGGTGACTGTACCTTGACAGAATAGTCTTAATTTTTTATTATTTTTGAAGGTGATAAATTTGTCACTTATTTTAGATTCTCATCTTTGGGAGCTCTGTCTGAACCAGGGCATGCAAAATGAATGGCCTTAGCCCAGAATAGTAGCTCTACAATTTGGAACTGGAACTCTTTGATCCTAGATCTTTTGCCTTTTCTTCTATTTCAATCCAATTGACAAAATCAGTCTAAACCATTTCTGTGCTTAAAGCTGCTCAGATGTTTGCTGGATCAGTATGCAAGTCATACTCTGTGACAACAGGGAATATCAGACTAGTGTGACATGCTGTGTTTCATTTTAGGCAAAGCTGGCAGTATCTAGTGGTTTGGTGATTGTGGCGTTTTCCGTCTGATTCGTTCAGCAGATGGTTTCGATATGCTGGAGCTCAGTCTTTTGCTTTGAAATACATCATCCTTGGCTAATTTTATGATGCAGAGAGACACTGTGGGACACAAAATTATATACCTTTTATCACAAGTGGCATTACACATTTGGTGGTATAGCGCCAATTATGCGTTTCAGGATGTCTTCAAAAAAATTCATATGTGCAGAGTTTTAATGTGAAGGGAAACTTAAAGATAAATTACTCTCTTACTTTCAGATCTCTTTCTATGTTGAATGTTCCATACCACTTGAGTAATGAGATTTCTGCATATATATCATAGTTTTCTTTTGATCTTCATTGTCTAATTTCATTTCTCATCAAGATTACTTATACAGAGCAGTGCTCTTTTATAACAGGGGATCATTTTTAGTTAGCTTTGGGCCACTCTTGTCAGATTGATATCTTAGAGGTAGTATGTTTTCTTATGCTCTTCACCATTCTAATATCTACGTGGTTTGCAGTATTTTCACTCATCAGATTTTCACTGTCTGTTTTCAGGAATCGAATGCTGCGTTCTGTTGCCTTCTGAGGTGGAAGAGCAGACACAAGTTATGCAAAGTAGATTTAAGATTTGGCTTTCTGTACATACAGTCTTTAATGCACACACTTCCCAGCATCTTCAGTAGTGTATTAAAATGACCAACATATACAGGGAAGAGAAATTGTTCATTTGTGCTGTTGAATAATTCTTCAGCTCTTAACTTAAAACAAAGCTGTAGAAATGGAAATGAAAGAGAGAGGAAAACAATGTAGGAGATACAAAAACTCGGTCATGACTATGAACCACGACCCAATTATTGCACTGTAATTTGGAAAACAGTAGGATTGTTCCATATAATGCTTATTTCTAGGCTGACAAGGAAAACGCACAATTGCCTTTATCACAAAGTTGTGAGGTACATGTGAATCACTTGTAATAGGATTGCCTAAGCAAGGAAATTATATACGCTTAATGCTTATGAACTTAAGAAGAGCCATAATTAAAAGTCAGGGAGGGAGAGTGCCAGCAAGGCATTTATTAGGGAAATGGCAGAAGTGAAAGATCTTTGCATTTTTTCAGGTAAGATGGTTATTTTCATCTCTTATTGTGGATGCCTACAAGAAGATCCTAACAGTGCAAATTGAACCGATAGTTCTTGCTTTTATTTGTGTTAATTATTTGTGTTATAACATTATTTAGAGGTAGATACTCTCATTCAGGGAGTGGATGCTCCTGCTCTGAAGAGTTTATTACCTGCTGAGACAAAAAGAACTTGAAGGACGGGTGCAGAAGTTGTGTAACAGTTCCCATTGGGCAGAAGGCAGCTGAGGCCCACCTTCACTAAATAATATTCTAAAAACACAAAAAAGAAGTCTGCGAAAACATCTAGGAATTAAACTGAGGTCAGAAGATCTTGAGCGCAGATTTTGCCCTATGCCTACTGAACTTCAGTCTCCAGGTACCCTCAGGCTCAAAACAAGATGGTTCTCTCCAAAGCTCACCTCTGATATGTAAGGTGGGCAAGACATAGCACTCATCAGCTCAGTCAAATTATGTTTTGGCTCCCTTCTCAGCTACTGCAAGGAGAAATTCACTTATAAATTAGTTGACTTATGAACACCCACATAAATACTTGAAAGCTAGATAACTTTAAAAGAAGTAAAGCACAACTATAAGGAGAAACTAACAAAAATATCTCTTGGTGGTTTGGTATTAGACTCTAAAAGAAGACTCCCAATATGAAATACAGAAAAAAAGTAAGTACCTGACTCTATACATTGCCTTCACCTAATATATCACAAGCAGGACATCCAGGAATACAGATGCAACTGGAGATGGATTTTGCTAGCAATGATAAATATGGAAAGATAATAGTAAAATTGTTGGAGGAAAAATAATGCTTGAAAGAGAAGACACATTTGTAATGTTTGTGCCCCAAAGTAAGAATATATAGGGAAAGTATTTGCCATTTAGATATAAACATTTATCTTTCATAATATTTTATTTTATTACCTCTTTGTGAGTAAATAATCTTATTGTGACAGAATGAGAAATATTCATCCACTGCTAAATCTAATAAAATAATACTCGATTTTCTCCCAGCCTTTTATAGGCAAACTTGTTACAATTTAGTGCAAGATTTGCGTAGGTGAGGACTTCAGAATTTAGCTTATTTCAGAGACAAATTCTTTTAGTAACATGTTCATTTGGGCTTTCATCCTCTAACTAGATACTTTGCTCCTCTACATGAAATATATCAAATTAATTGGATTTTTCCATGCAGTGTGTGAGAGCATGGTACAAACATTCTGAAATTCTCTGTCTCATTATTTGTCAACTCCAAGTTTTGTTTTATGCCTGCTTTAGGTATATGTATGGGCATGTGTTGGAGATTAAATAGTTTTCTTGTAGAATATCAGAATTAATTATGGGATTGCTTAACAATACAAGGAATTACAATTTGTTTTGTCTTATGAGTGACATCTCTTAGCACATGTAATCAGATTTCTTGAAGCCTTAGGCCCAGACTGTGTGGATTTTATATAAGTCCTGAAAAGCTTAGGCTGGAGAAAGGCCAAGAAGCCATTGCTAATTGAGAAAGTTAAGATCAACAGAAACTGCATCCTCAAGATAAAGAAAAGAATACCCACGTGGAGAGAAAAAAAGGATCTAATGAGGAACAAGAAGACTCCAGACCCAAATATTACTATTGGACCAAACCATCATGTGAGAGGAGATAAACTTAGATTGTAAGGGTATAACTGTCCAGGGATTTCTTTGTTCAGGGTCCCTCTCAGAGGGTCCCAGCTTGAGCTGAAGTAAACTGACCCTGTGGCAGAACCCAGGGTCTTAACTCGTCATTACAGTCGGGGGCTAAGACTGGATCCAGCTGCACCCAGACTCCTCTCCGTGAGGAAGATTAGAAAGCAAGAGAGTCCAGTCTGAACCTCACAAGTTGGCAGGAGAGTCTTCCCAGACTCTTCCATAACAGTATGATGGGATATGAAGTTACGTCAGAGCTCTGAGATCACACCACAAACACCAAACAAGCTCTCCATCCTCACAGATGTGCTTCTGAAAATACAAGAAAGAAGTATCTTTGAAAGCAGAATTTTAAAATGAGATTTCAAAACAAAGATCTGTTAGGTAAAATGCAATAGAAATTCAGGAGTTTGCAATCAGATACCCTCTTCTTCAAAGAGCCTTTTCGGGACTGGTTCTTACAATGTTGGGCTCAGTCCAGTGATTTTTGGTACCTTTCTGGGCTGTAACAATCACCATATGAGTAGGATGCATTTTGTCTAACTGTGTCAGGGGAGGTTCAGGTTGGGTCTCAGGCAGCCCTTCCTCACGGAGAGGGTGCTCAGGCACTGGGATGCACTGCCCAGGGAAGTGGTGGAGTCATCGTCCCTGGAGGTGTTTAAGGAGAGGCTGGATGTGGCACTTAGTGCCCTGGTCTGGCCCATGTGATGGTGTTGGGTCATAGGCTGGACTTGATCATCTCAGAGGTCTTTTCCAGCCTCAACAGTTCTGTGATTCTGTGATTGTGTGATTCTGTGTCCCTGAAAAAGTGTGGGTTTTTTGCTTGTTTTCTAGAAGTTTATCAGTTTCTGTCTCCTACAGGTTTGCTGCTGCCCGGCTCCGGCTCTGGTCTCCAGCTGCTTCACTCAGGTTTCTTGCAGCAAGGGCACAAATTGTCTTGAATCCAACATACCACATCATCCAAGGAATAATATCTCTCAGTTTAGGCAAGTAAGCAGCTTTCCTTCTTACATCCCTTTTCAACAGAGCAAAACATGTTATAAAACAGAACAGACTGCAAGCAAAGATCTTAAACAGCTGTACAGTCCATCATCGTAGACTTCCTTAATACTACCTCCCTCATCAGACCTCTTTGAATTCCCTGTTACTGTTTCTTATGTTAATTTCTTTGGTTTGCTAGAAATAAGATTTTTAATTCTTCCGAGGTCAGAAGAAATAAAGCTCAGCTTTATTTTCTTGAGAGTCTGAACAACTCCTCACATGATGGAGCCCAATTTTCTTTCACTCCCTTAGCTACTATCAGAACATAGAATATAAATTATAATGTTAACATGCCTGGGAGGAATACTTTTGTTCCTTTAGTAGTTCTTCCTTTTCGTCCCTGCCTTCTGTTTCAGAGAGATGTTTGGTGATAAAGCACGTTATGTTGCACGTATGTTTAGAGTCCTAACAGAACGGAGATAAAAGAATTCTTGCTGAAAAAGTGGCTGCTGTGTTCATGGGTCAATGTGCAATATTAATTTGCTGTAATTTCAATTTCCAGTAAGCTGTCCAATACATCTCTGTTTCAGTGCCTATTATATCTGTGTCATCATCTACCCTCAAACTAATAAGAATAATTTCATTAGTCTGGACATTCAAAAAAGCAAAACTTTTGTCTGAAATTAATAACTCCCACAGATTAATCAAAGGTAATTATATTAGAAGAAGTTATGTCTTCTTGTATCCTGAGTCATAAAATGAAATTCTCATTAAAATTGTATTACATTCATTACCCATGTATACCCAGATTCCCAGAGACATACATTATATAAGAATCTCCATTTCAAAATTGCTTGCAAAACTCATTTTGATTCAGGCCAGCATTTCAGCACAACATTTCCTCACTCTGAGGAAACCATACAATTCCTACACACGCTACTTAGATTTTTCTGCTGTGATTAAAAATTGCTGCATTCAGCTTAGCAAAGGCAATAATGTTCGCTTTTTCCACTTCTGATCTTCAACAGATTTCTAACTACAACTATCAACTACTGTTTTAGGAAGATAATTAAGTTGCTACTGCACCTCTCCTCTTTAGCTGATAACCTGAAAACATTGAATTTCTTAGTGATTACAGGGTGGTTTTTGTGCTATGTGGCAGCATGGCAAGTTGTGCAGGACCTTAAGTTAAAACACATGTGGATAGTGCTGTTTTTTGCATTTGGTTCAAATGTGTTCCCCTTCTGCCTTCTAACTTATATCATTATTTTCTATTGAGCCTTGAGCAGCAAGTTGCTTCTTCCATGAATCTATCTAATGCCTAGCACAATGCAGCCCTGACCTTGGCTTGGACACTGCAGTGCTGTGAACAAGAAAAATATTAATTAACTGCTATGTTCCAGCCAAAACATTTGCCCTTCAAAGGTGCATGAGGATTTTGCTCTTCCTGGACTGTCAGCTATGTACTTTGTGGTGAAAAGAGCTAAAGATACATAGTATTAGCTTTTTCCAAGGCAAGATAACTATTAGCAAAGTTGCTCTGAGGAAGAGACAAGAGTGTCTAATCCTTTTTTGAGGCCAATAATATAATAATTACTTGGACAAAGGAAGAAATCTCAAGGAGACGTTTTCCTCTTTTAGCTTTGCCCACCATCATCAAGTCACTTAATGATGTGTTTTTCTACCTTATCTCAGAAGACTCCACAGCTGCCACTTTCTTTTGACTCACTTGTGCTCTGCAAATTGCTCCTGAAGTCCGTTTTGCTATTCAAAATACCATGAAGGAGTCCCATTATCACACAGCACTTTTGTCTTTCTGCTGCCATATCCAGTACAAAGTAAATCAAAGAATCAAATTGCTGAGTATGTTTCTAACCTGAAAAATACTCAATTAAAAAAGAAAGACAAACCCTAAAAACCACAGCACTGTTTTTGAAAACATCAGAAGCTAATATTAAGTGGGTTCTGTAGTGTTTTATGGAAAATGGATCAGCTGTTTACATCTCCACTCATTTCTTTTTGACCAGATTTACTGCTTGGATCATAACTACACACACTCTTCATCCTTCAGGAGGGGTAGCTCTAGCTTTGGAGTTCTAGTTTTTGGTGTATAAGATGAGACAATTTACTTGCGACACTTGGTTCTAGGGTTTACCGGGGCAAAGGAGGAGTCAGAAGTGCTCCTCACACACTAAAGCAAGCATGATTGAAAACATTTCCCCAGCGAACATTTCAAACAGAATTGCAGAATGTTAGGGGTTGGAAGGAACCTCAAAAGATCATCTAGTCCAGCCCCCCTGCCAGAGCAGGATCACCTACAGTAGGTCACACAGGAACTCGTCCAGGTGGGTTTTGAATGTCTCCAGAGAAGGAGACTCCACAACCTCCCTGGGCAGCCTGTGCCAGGGCTCTGTCAACCTCACAGTGAAAAAGGCTTCCTAGTATTTTTGTGGAACCTCCTATGTTCCAGCTTGTACTCATTGCCCCTTGTCCTGTCATTGGACATCCCTGAGAAGAGCCTGGCTCTGCCCTCCTGACACTCACCCTTTACGTATTTATAAACATTAATGAGGTCACCCCTCAGCCTCCTCTTCTCCAAGCTAAAGAGACCCAGCTCCTTCAGCCTTTCCTCATCAGGGAGATGTTCCACTCGCTTCAGCATCTTTGTGGCTCTGTGCTGGACTCTCTCCAGCAGTTCCCTGTCTCTCTTGAGCTGAGGGGCCCAGAACTGGACACAGTATTCCAAATGTGGCCTCACCAGGGCAGAGTAGAGGGGCAGGAGGACCTCTCTCGACTTACTAGCCATCCCTCTTCTCATACACCTCAAGATGCCATTGGCCTTCTTGGCCACGAGGGCACATTGCTGGCTCATGGGCATCTATGAATAACAAGCTATTGAAACAATTCAAAACCAAATGAGAACTGAACTGCTCCTATGATACTGAAAGTTATGCAGGCATTTTCTTGTAATGGTTTTTGGTAGGTTTTACTTACAGATCCAATACTTAGAGTTAAGTTAGAGATAGGAGGCAGAGAATGAAAGAGGCCATGTTGGGTACCTGACTGCATCATGGCTATGCCAGCACTTTCAAAATGAGGTATCAGAAGTACTACTGATGAGATGTAGTTAAAGGTAGTTGTCTGTATGCTTCTAATTTGTCAGGATGTGACTAATTTCTCTGCAATCCAATGAGGGAATATATTTGTGCTTTCAAGTTGCCACCAGGCTAGGATGCAGGGCCCTGTGCACAGATGGAAGAATATAAGAAATAAAACATATTTTCCATAACATTCATTCCTTTTTTAACAGGTTATTGCATGGAGAAACTTTTAGGGAAGAGGAGTTTCCAAATGACAGCTGCTTTTGTGCTCTTAGGCATAATACGGTCAGAGGGATCCTGTTCTCAAAGGGTCTTCAAACACAGTAGAAACATTTTATTTAACTATTCAGAACAGAACAGGACACTTTCAAAAAAAAGACTTACTGGCAAAAGCATAGGATAGGAATGATCTTGTAAGGAGCTTCTGAGCAGCAGACATGGCAGCACATCTGTGACCAGCTTGTCAGCTATAATAGACTGTTTCGGGAAACACTCCAGGATGCCTCTCATGACAACGGGCACTGACTCTATGAAACACCCAAACCCTTCAACCTGCAACTACAGACAGGGCTGCGAAAGCAGAGCCCATGTCAGCAGCAGGAGCGGGTGTGAGGACATGAGTCAGTCATGCGAACAAATGTGTATTGCTGTACTGGCCACCCAGGCTGTGAGTTATCCAAGAGAGTCATGCTAGGGGCAGGGTTTTGCTCATCTGTTACAGCACGAGACGTGTCAATGATTAGTCTGGTCATACCTCGCCCACTTACACCCTCCTTCTTTGTGCTGACCTTGAGATGCTTTCTCTCAGCTCCTCATGTGTTGGAATACGTCCCAAGTAAATTCTTCAGAATTTGGCAAAACAAGCTCATGCAAATTATGGCTTGATGTCAACTGGGCTTATTTTTATTCATAGGGAAGCTCAAAGAAGGTGTTGTCAAAAAAGGTGTGGACAGAAGGATCATTTCTACAGATCTGAGAAACTAGAGGTGTGATGGAACTAAATAAAAAAGATGACAAAACTGGGCAGTCAGTATTTTCCCAGCAACGCTCTGTGAAACGCTAGATGGCAACAGCAACAAGTCAAGGGATAACGAAATGGGAGTCTTCCTCTTTTAGGAACTCACTCCAGTATATCAGGATCTTGTGCCAACTACCTCCCTTCAACTTCTCATTTGTTCCCCAAAACATTAAAGGGAATCAAGAAAGTTTTATTTTTATTTCCTTAACTCACTTCCACTAGTTGTGAACAGATGAATCCTATTTAAGAAAGTAATTTCAGCTGTGTAACAGAGAAACTGAACCTCACTTAAGCTCACCTCTGCTTAGGGGTGCTGTAATATAAATATTCTGTCACATTCTGATCCACTCTACATTTAATGTTTGTATTTGACCAAAACAGGAAAGTATCTCATAACTTTCCTTTAAAGGAAGGTAGTACTTCTATTGACACAGCCTTTTTTAATGATTTATCCTGAGTCATAGATCAGCTTTTAGAGAACATGGCCCACAAGATTGTTTTACACTAAAGCAAATAATAACCATCTGACATATCTGAGTCTGTGACCTTTCACTTCTTTTCCCTAGCTTACACCTAGAATATATTTCCAAAAAAACTGCTTTAAGCATTTTTTAAAGCTCATAAACTCATGACTTTTTTCTAATTTAGTTTAGCAGTGCTTGTTCTTGTAAGGAAACATTTGCATGATAGTATCGAAGAACTGAGTAAAATTTGTAATTAAGAAAGGGCTCTTCCAGCAATTTTATGTGCTAGATGAAATAATTTTCCAGTAATAAAAGCTGCATTTGCTATCTGCAGCATGATTTAATCATAAGTTACTAAAAGAATGCTGTGATCCAGACAGCCTTATGCTCACTCTCAAGTATGTAGTCTATAACACTAAGATCTTTTCAGGCTTTGTAACCTTATAAATAAATGCATGTTATTACATATGCATTAGTTATTGTTGAGTCTTTTTATAGCCTAATCATCAGTTTGGCATATACATAGCTTCCATTTTATTGGATCATGGACAAATATAATTTTTTCTAAAACTCATTTCATTTCCTGAAATTTTGCCTTGTTGACAATTCTGTGCTTCTGTCTAAATCAGAATAATTTTCTCTGATAGAGCATTATGATAATTATTAACAGTAGCAGTAATTGTTAACTGT
This sequence comes from Apaloderma vittatum, assembly GCF_000703405.1. NCBI lineage: Eukaryota > Metazoa > Chordata > Aves > Trogoniformes > Trogonidae > Apaloderma > Apaloderma vittatum. Next base: position 24,599 of record NW_009732193.1, on the reverse strand, counting down.
AACAATAATTATTATTTTCTCTCTTAATTGCCAGGAAACAAGAAGACTCCAGAATGAGCAATTTACCCAAACATAGGTTTGGATTAGTGGCAGAACACATTCAAGAATGAGGTCATTAAAAAAATATGTTTCTCTATTTTTTTCTATGATGGATTAAAAACATGGGTTTGTATATGCACATCTGAAATCATTTAGGCATTTTATAAATGAACTAGTATTCTTATCCTAATTTTTATCACCTTTTAATTATGTTGAAATAGTTTATTATTTTAGCCACCAATGCATTTTCCAGTTTTCCTCATACTTCAAAAAACTCTCACGAGTAACTGATGCACTTGAGAGTCATGCAGTGCACACTACAGTAGTAAACCAAGTCCCCAGCCCATCTTCTACCTAGCTCATACTGATTCCTTACCAGAAGTGGCTCCAGTAGCACATCGAGTGATCTGACCATCTCCTGACATTCACAGTTTGCTCTTTCATGCTCTTCCCAGCAGTGAGTGAAATTCCTCATTTGAGAAGCCCTTCTTCATTGGTTTCAAGAGACATGTTTCTGTGTGTTTATGTTACTGAGGGCACGGACATTGCAGCTCTAGCAGAAGCTGGTGAGGTTGTCATGGTCCTTCCTCAAGATCGTTGTCTCTAGGCAGTCATTTAGGCTCAACGCTAATCTCATGTAACTCTCTGAGTACTACTGGGTTCTCTTTGGTACTGTGCCCAGTTGTGAGCCCACAAGCCAGTTGTGCTCATCCTGCATTGGTTTCAAGAGACATGTTTCTGTGTGTTTATGTTACTGAGGGCACGGACATTGCAGCTCTAGCAGAAGCTGGTGAGGTTGTCATGGTCCTTCCTCAAGATCGTTGTCTCTAGGCAGTCATTTAGGCTCAACGCTAATCTCATATAACTCATCCTGCCTGATGCAGTAGAAGATGAGCTTGACCAAGTGCCCCCAGTCACGTGTCCATCCTGACAAGCCAGTCGGCATTCTTTCTGACATTAGTCAACATGCTGGCAAATGTCAGCCTGGGCACGAGCCTGGGCCCTGTGTCACCATCATAATGCAGATTAAATTCTCTGAAATCAGTGTTAAAAAAACAAACGTGATTTGGTTCAGTGAAGTGTTAGCGTGGAGAGATTAGCAGAGCCTTGATATTGTCAGTGGGGAAAGTGTTAACTGATAAACTTCTCATCTCATCAACCTTGCAGGCCTGAGTGACACAGGACATCCTGAGCACTTTGCCATTTGCGAGGCTGTGGACGATTTGTTTGCTGCCCTTCTCCTGTTGATCAGCATCAATTTCATCTCATGTTGACCGGGGCCATCAGCTTCTATCCTAGGCCTGGTGGCTCTGACTTTCGTGCAAGTGTTACATGTCTGTGGTGCGGGATCTGAGTTATCACTAGATCACTTATTTTCTGTTTTAACTCTTAATAGTAACAGATAGTTACCATGATGTATGAGAATAACGCTTTTGTTTGATTTTTTTTACTTTTTTTGTTGTTGATTTTTACCTTTGTTCCAATAATAAGGTTATTTAAAATATTTGTCGTCTATTCTTTATGTTTAGTGACACTAGTTAGACCATAACTGACCTAAGATATTACTAGAAAACAAATTCTAGACAGAGGTTTCTCCTTTTTCAGGGGCTAAAGTATTCTGATGAGGCTGAGCTGTGGAAGGTGGGAAAAAAATTGAAAACAGCAACAGTTTGCCTCAGATAAGATTTGCATGACTCATACAAAACCACTGTAGTTGCATCAGGGCTGAATTCAGACCTTTATGTGGAACTGAGCACAGTTTGTGTCATAGAAAAACAAAATGCAAGAGTTCAGGAAGTCACCTCCTACAGGAAAAAAGGCGTGAAGTTCATAGTGATGGTATGATTTTCTCTCCTTACATAGTACCAGCTTCTTGTTGCAAACACCCACGCAATTAAAATTTTCTTTCTAAGAGGGGTCTCAATTGTTTTCACTTTCCTCCAGCATGCTGCATCTGATCAATTTTCATGCCCAAGGACCTAAGTCAGAACCTGAGATTTCAGAGCACAGGGTGAATTAGGCTGCTTCCAGGTCTCCACCATCCACTCATTAGCAAAGTGACAGATTATGCAGGATTTTTCCCGTGCCAGCAGCAGATAACAGAAGAGATGAAATGGAAACAAATAATTCGCCTAGTGTCTTCTTCCGTATGTACAGTTTGATTAAGTCAGTAGCACAACTCATGTGACTAAAAAACAGTAAGGAAAAGATTAATAGAAGCAAGATATAGATTACAGGCTTTTATGATGACTCCAGTCATTCAGTTAAGAAATCCAGGAAGTGGAGTTTTTTTAATATGCCAACCACATGGTTTTATGATTGAAACACCCACAGTGCATAAACCTCTTGTGAGAAGCATGTGAATGTACGGCTGTTTTGGATACCACTGTGAATAAATAGGTGTCTTAATTCTTTCTACCTGTAAATTTGCAAAGAGGTCAGAACTGCAGTGACAATTTATGGGACAACAAGGAAAATACTGGAAATTAATAGGAGTAGAAGTCCATTTTCTTAAGCTGTACAGGAAAAAGTCATAGAAACTTAGCAGTCAATATATTCTTTCACTGTGCTGAGTAAACAGTAAAAAGAAAATGTAATTTGCTCACAGGCTATTTCATTGTAGAAAAAATGGTGGAAAGGGTATATTTTTATTAACTTATAAATATATGTGCATATATAGGACAATTTAAAGACTAGATTTCAAATACTGATGAATGTGCAGATGCCTCGTATATATTACAATGAAATGAATACACTCTGGAGAGGATGAAAAGTTAACTTACACATTTCCAGGAGTTGCAGTCCAACTTTTAATGTAAATAAAGCACTAAAGAGAAAAGACATTAGATAGTTGTTGGTGATGAGGGTGTCAAGATGCAGATGCTAGAGGTACCATCTTTAAGAAGAGAACTGTCTTTCACCTAGACATATGCTCTACGCTGACATTTCTGCAAAGTGCTGGTGAAGTTAGAAGTGCAGTCTCCAGACATTTCTGGAAAGCAATGTTCTTTCAACCTATCTCCATTTTACATGGCTGTTGTTGACGTATGGAAAGATTTAGAAAGTTCTATAGTATCCTGGATCATGAGTATTCCTTGACTCCTGAAATTTGTGAGCACCACCTAAGGCTTTCACAAGCTAATCATAAACATTAAGCTGTGCTCCCAACATTCCTGAAAAGATGTTTTGCTGTGGGGTGTGGAGAATTTTCTGGTCTAGGGCATAGACTGAACGAGTAACACACAGGGTTCTCCTTGAACAAAATTCTCCAACAGCAAGAAAGCAGTTAAGAAAGCAGTTCTGCCTCATCTAGTGGAGTTGGCCAAAAGGGGTCATTGGTATTGGCAGGTAGTTCCTTGTTAGCAGTGCTGTATCTGTCAACTATCTTCTCCAGCTGTTACACACTGCACAGAGCTCTTGTACCTCCACTAATGGGCTCCTTGTATGAAAACCCAGCGGTACTGAACTCTGAATTTCAGCTCTAAGTGCAGGACTGTGAAGAAGGCAGGACAGTCAAATCTTTTGATAAAAAGGTGTTGCATCCGACTTTCAGGATAAGGCCAGACAAGGGATCATTTCAGCATCCAGGTGAAGTATATTAGGAGAACCACACATTGCCTGGAAAGACTTAGACCCTTAATGGGAAAAGGAGAAGGCATTACCATCCATGTTCTTCATCCAGTAACTCAATAGCTGGGGCAGTCACCTAGCTAAAGTGGGATTTGACTCTGCCTGAAGGGGTATGGAGCCCAATACACAAGTTAGTCATCTACACAGATCAATTAAATCGTATGTACAACAAAACAAAGTGAATTTAGGGCAGAGCAGGACAGGAGATCATGGATGAGAACTTGAGAGAAGAATGGCATTCCTACAGAGGGATAAATGTTATTGTCTTCCTCCCCACCTGGTTCTGAAAAATCTTAATGTTTTTACATGAAAGCATGATCTGAGCATAGCGAGCCTGGACATCCCCTAGTTTTTCTACTTTCCAAAACCATTGTCCCAGTTTCCACCCTCCATAAATATGAATAACTTGGTTAGGAAAGATGGCAAGGATGAGGAGAGAAGCTTATTATCCTCTTCCCTACCAGCGATTTTTGATACCAGCTGCCACTGTGACATTGACACAGTGGGATCAAATATGATGAACCACAAGGTGCCACTTTAACTGTCACTTCAAATTCCTGGAGTCTTCATACATTTAGTCATGTTTATTTATAGGATAAATTTCCTGTTTCTATATTGGCACTGATTTTTAACTGCCTGCAACTAAGCATTGCCTGTCAGAAACTGTCTCTCTTTCCTTAGTATGTATCATGGTGAATATCATATTCATAACCCAGAAAACTAATCTTTCCAGTCTGTGGAACCAAACATCTATTGTAGTCTCATTTACTCTCCAGCTCAATCAACAGCTCAGTCTTTTTTCTGTTTTAAATCTAGCAGATATTTCTTCATGTTGCCACGAGCTAATTTCCAGATTTTCTTCAGTGATTTTCAAATCACCTGACCATCTGTTTCAAATTTAAGCGTCCCAAGATGCAGTCAATCTAAATATGTACGGTAAATTGTAAATTACATTCAGAGCTACCCTTTAAATTATATAGGATTATTTTTGCTGATATTAACTATTCCATATGTAGGACTACAATCGACTTAAAAACCTGTAAGCACTTTATTATCTGGAAGAAAAAACTCAGTGTTGAAGTAATGTAGATGAGCGCGATGAACAAATCAATGCCTGAAGTAGACTCACAGACAGAGTAAGTCCAGAGGGATCAATTAATAGTATCTCACTCAGGATGGGTGAGATTGGTAACTGATATTCTAGCTAGAGCTATGTCACATAGGGGGAAATAAACAAAAAATCATTTCCATGTTCCATAAGCAGTAGTTCAGATCAAAAGAGGGAATGAACCTTATCCTGGTGTTTGTGAGTAGGTTAGCTTCTATTAGATGTGTTATATTTAAATTAGGATCTGTGTTGAGCCTAGGCCAGATGATCTTATGTGTCTTCCAGAAATTCCTGTTGAGGACATTGTAGGTCTAGGATGATGGTGTCTTCAGTAATCAGAAGTCCTTATTTTCTAATGAATACTGAGTTTTTCACATGAAATGTCTAAATTCAGCTTGGTCTTAAATGATCAAGTTTCAGCAGAACAAAAGTCAGAGCAGATGTTTCTTCTGCCATGGAAGTGCAATGCATGGATTGACTGGGCCACAGAAAGTAGGGAAAACAGATAGAAACTTTTCACTGCAGAAGTGCTGTAAGAAAATTTGTTCTGCTATCTCAGCAGGCCTCTGTGAAGAAAATAAAGGCACTAGTCTCCACAGCAGTTAATTTACAGCCTTTCACAAAACCTAAAATTTACTTTGTATAGCTAAAAGAGAATATCAGACCTGTGCGAGGCTGTTAAGTGTCCCTTGGCTCTGGCAGAGATTTATCTAATGAGCATTCAGATTGAAGCAACACAATTTCAGAAAGCATTTATTTTTTTCTGTGAAGGCTGAGCTATGCCGCGTACAACTGTTTGTATGCAGGCCTGATGAATAAGAACTGCACTTAGGGATCCAGGGGAATCCAAGAAGTGCCAAGTCAGCAGAGAAAGATCTGCTGAGTGTGTTTGCTCTGTAACCACCATAAAGAAAATACAGACATATGAAGTGCCAAATCAAACCAGAAATGGCTTCCTCTAACAATTTAGATAAGCCTACATATGGGGTTGGGATTGCCCTGACCAAGGTGCAGGACCTTGCACTTGGCCTTGTTGAACTTCATGAGGTAATTCTTCCTAACTCTGTCAGAGCCCAAACAGTAAGCATGTACTGTGATCGTACCTCCACTGCAAGTCTGCAGAAGAATCCTATGTATTTTAAAAGGAGCTTAAGGTTCTGTGTTAAGAAACTGTCTGAGGGTCTTCTCAAACATTGGTCAGCCAATGTCAATCACAAAGAGATTTTTTTAATCCACTTCATATTTACCTGCATCTCATCCAATTTCCTACAAATACATGAGTCAGCACCTTTTAGGCAGGACAAACCTCCTCACGATGCCAGAGGAAGGTTTGGTTTAATTCATAAAGATGGTTAGGATTAAATAGGTGGTGAAAACCTAAAATACATAGTGCTTTGCCTACTAATTTCTGTAAGGTGAAATTGTGGGATGCATTTCATTTCTTCCTGGGTCTTTAGTATATGTTCTTCAACCTGACGTACTTGCATTGCATAATATGATTCCTATCAATAGCACATCAGGATGCAAGACAAACACGCTTCACCGTTAAATAAACTGTGGTATTTTAACCTTTATTTAATTTGGTATTAAGCTGCAGTTCAGTCATCCTTGTCTCTATGGACTTATATAAAACACACTGTATTTTCCTGCCTTAACATATCTTTGATGTCCTCATTCCCTCTGCAAAGCTCTGTCAGGTCCCATCAGCATTCACCTACTGCTGTGTAGGCAAGAGTTAACACGTGCTGAAGTTGATTCCTAATAATACATGTGAAGATGGGGTTGTCAAGACAGATCAAACAAGATAGAGAGCTGTTAACTTGCCCTGAATCTTCTCCCACAGTGTGGTGCTAACTGAATAGTCTCATACTGATGTGCTGGTCTTCAAAAAGAATGGCTGATCATGCAAGAACTGGAATATCTTTGTAACTTGACTCCTTTGGCGTGAAAGATTGGAACTGGGTATCAGATTCAGATGTTATTGCTAGCAGAGGAGAAGAAACATTAGACAGACAGCTGGACAGACAGAGAGACAGATGGAGAAACTGTGCTCCTGGGCCAAGCAAGTCAAAGCTTTACATTAGTTTTGTTTTTTATAAAAAAAAAATTTAGCAAGAATTGCACTTCCTGATCCTTTTCATTTTTTAATAACACCAGCCAGTAAGACATTCCAGGGTTTCATGCATGGATGGAGATCTCACTACACTCTGCATGAGCTGAATGAAGCAGAACAGAAACTGGCAAAAACATGGTTATCTTTGTTACTTAATATTCATAATAAAGTGATACTCAGAGACTCTAACCAAGTTCATACTGCAGTAGTTTTTCAGCTTAGTCCTTTTTCAGCAAGTTTAAGCTCTGCAGCCCTGATCTGACTGTCTAAATAAGGCTCTGAGAAGTCTATGATTTAAAGAAAGTTTAAGGCAAGAAATGAAAATTAAATTAGGTAGGCAGCTTTCAGCCAGTTTTAGTTTTACTTTGAGGCTTTCCAGGTGTGAGGACATGGGCTTATCATCACATGAATTAACATGATTTTGACATTGGTGGGAGGCCACTTACAGTAAGTTTCAAGCCAGTCTTCCAAGGATCTTAAAAAGGAGCAGAAGGAGACGAATATGTAGGAAATATTTTTGGATATTCTCAAATTCTCTAAAGCAAGAGAAGAGAGAAGGTGGCACATTGTGGGAGTTGGTTATGTGCCAGGGGAGAATGGATCTGTTCTGTAGGACATCAAGTATCTGCTCTGAGTAGCTTCATCTCAGCCCTGGATGTACCTATGTCTGTTATGCCAAGTAAGTTTTAACAGTTAAAATTGCTTTAAATATACCATAAAAGAGACATTGGCACACAAATTGCGCATGGAAGGAGTACAGTTTGAATTGATTTATTATTTAGAAACTTAAATATATTATACAGTTGTTATATACTATCCTGATATCATATATAGCTAGATATTGATATATCTGCTAAATGGAATTCTTTTCAGATATCCTGACTTTCTGCAGGTTTTGTTAATTTTGTTCTTTCTTGGGAAATTTAGAGTGAAGTATAAGCACATTGCTGGCTCCTCACCCAAATACATAAAGGTTTTGCTAACATTGTCTCCTGCCAAGGAGACAGTGAAGAAGTTTTCCTCTGTAGCAGTGTTTGAGGAGTTCCAAAATCCCCTACTACGAATATGCATTTATTTCTACCAGCATATATTCCATCACAGTAAGGACAAATGAGATGTAGTCTCCAATATCTATTAAAGGAGTGGTCCTTTTTGACCACTATATTTTATAGGCAGTTCTAAAACTGTTACAACTGTAGCTACTAGTAATTGAAATACCAGCCAAAATATTCTCGGAAATTAAAAACAGGAATTATTTTTTTTAAGACCTGCTTTCATGCCCAGTTTTTATTTTATGACAAGAACTTTCTGACTTTTTTATGTTATCTATGAAAATGTTTAGTTAGCATGTCAGCTTTTGGAACTTGACATTACACTAAAATACTTTCATTCATTCAAAGATAGAAACTTTGAAAGTAAAAAAAAGTGTTAGAATGGAAACAAAAATTGACTTTCTTCAGAAAGATATGTTTATCATTGGACAGTGTGTAAGGGAAAAATAAACCATTAATTGTTCTTAAATACATATCCTCAGAAATGCAAATAGCAGATTTTTTATTTCTATTTATCAGTTTGCACTTGTAACTATACAACATTCATATGAAGACCAAGATGCTAGTATCAGTTGGATCATGTATTTAAACATTGCAGTCCGTAGCACACCAAACTTAAATTATTCCCTAGAAGTGCAAGAGGGATTTAAAGAACGTGGAAAAGAGTGTGCATGAGGTCAAATAACTCACCCTCAGGCACACAAGAAGTCTATGTCACAGCTCTCCATGGAGTGTGGTTCTGCATGTCAATCGTGTCCCTCACTCACAGCAGTTTGAGTCTGCATTCATCCCAGCCATTGCACATTCAAATAAATGCAGTGTGAGGTCCCATATATATATTTGATTCTCACATTGCATATTCAGAGAAACGCAGGTTTATTATTAATGTTGATAATGAGATATTAAGCTGTCACAGGGGATGGTGATGAGCAGCATCAAGGCAAGTCTATTGCCAGCATCCACAGTGGAATTTCTGCCAAGGAAATCTAATGAGGAAGATTGAGGGGGAAAAAAGAGAAGCAACAGCACATGTTAGTGCAAGGAGTGTGTGTGGGCTGGGAACACTATCTTGGGAGATCAACAGTTCTGCTTGTAGAGATGTGAAGTTCAGGCTGTCTTATTTTTTTTTTTTTGTTAGATTTCCTTTTGAAATGAATATCATGCTCATTATAGGTGCCAAACTGACAGCCCTTAAGACTGAAGTTCCCTCTTACAAAATCAGGTATAGCAAGCAGCAACAAAAGAAGCTTTTTCACATATGCTTGCCAATAAGTCTCCACCTTAGCCAGGCAAAATGAAAAAATAGTTAAAATTCATCTTTACTCCCTGTGCTTTGCCTGGTAGTAAGGCGACTTTTAGTGCTGTTTGTGTGGTTTCTACTTTGACTTTGGAAATTAATTGGGATCAACACATTTGTCTTGGGTCACTAAGCAGCCCTAAAGAGGAGTAATACATGATTGCCTTTATCTCATCTTGTTATTGATAAGTGACCCTGTCTTTAACATTAACCAGATACCACCATCATTTACTAGGTAGTAATTAAGTTCCTAAGGCTCTTAAATGCTTCATAAGGAAGCCTATTACAGAAAAAGCAGAATGGAACAATGAATGTAACAATTCGTGTAGCTTTGTTTTCTCATCCCCTAATGATTGTTTTTCTCTTGCTTCTTCTCAAAATATTGGTTTCCAGTCCCTAAATTCCACGAAAGGTGTCTGCTAAACTCCTGCTGGTTTGCGTTTCTGTGGGGTAATTGGTTTGATTTTCAGGTATAGTTAGTTCAGTTCATAATAGAAAACAAGACAGTAGAAAACCTCCAGAATTTATCTATTTCCTACCCCTGCTTTGTGAAAGTACCTAGTCTATTCCTGATGGATATTTATCTAAGACATTCTCAAAAGTTTCCAAAGAATGAAGTGCTTTATTGCAAGAATGACCTTCCATAAAACACTGTACCGTCTAATATAGCCAGGGGACCAGGCAAGACAGACAACCTTAATGGTGCGAGTGCTATCAAATAATTTCCTGACTAGCCTATGCGGGATTAGTTATAATAGTTCCTCCTATTTTACTGAAACTGGGATTATCAGCCCCTTAAGATAATTAAGTCTCAACTTTCAGCCACATTTTATTAGGCTTTTATCTATATGAGTACCTATACCCTAACTGAAATCTTTACTTGTCCAACAAGGATGTGAAGATATAGTAGCATGTCAAGACAGAGGCTGAGACTAGGCATGGGTTAGACTCAGGAAAGAAGCAGGAAAGAGGATAGTGATAATCTTTTCAGTTCCTTGGCTAACACTTTTAAAATGGGAACATGATATTGATTCGTCATCTCTGCTTCATCCGTCGAGTGTGTGCCGAAACCTGAATGCATCCAACTTAACATTGAAACGGACTTTTGGACGTAGTGGAGCTCCAAGCTAAGGATGTGGTTTCCTTGTTTCATGGGACAGGAAAGTCAATGGCCATGTAGAGATTCAAGCAGTTGTGAAAGGCCAGATGAAATCTGCCTTCACTGTTCTGAGAGTTACTGTCCTTTATCCTGTGCCAATGACTCTTAACTTCTGTAGCCTCCTAGAAGAGAAATCGCAAATGAAAAACAGCACTCAGACTCTCTTCCAAGACACAATCTCTTCCACTGCTTAAATAAATTACAGCAGCAACCAATGTTGCCTGTTGTCCTCTAGAAACCAACACTGGCAGAAGTTGGGTCATTAGCGAATCCACAGAACACAAATCTGGAAGGGGTCCAGACCACAGAGAAATCAAATGCCAAGAATCAGAGCTAGCTATCTCAGTACAAAACTAATTTTTTTTCGTGCAGGTTTTACCACAAAACAGATGAAGTCGATGACAATCTCGTTACAGCCACCCAAGAGAACCTGTGTGGAGATATAGATGATGGAAGGGGAGGCTCAGAATGCTATGGGCAATGTTAAATGTTCCTTGTGACTACAACATTGTAAATGTGGACAGATTAAAAATGCTGGTATGGGAGCAGCACTTGACAGTCATTCTGCCTTTCAGGTCTTTAGACTTTTTTTTCGGCCAGAGAAAATGCTAAGTTTATGTTTTGAAACATACACAGAGATTTCTCTGGAATAAATTTTTTGAACTTGTATGTTACATTTTCAAGGAAGAGAAAAAGAAGTAAAATACAAAATTGTCAGCCCTCAAAACTCTTCCTAAACTATCACTGTGATGTATTGCCCCAGAAAAGGCTGCCAGACTGTTTAGCACCTTTATTGCTTGATCCTGGGAGCTCAATTTGTTATTTACTGATCCATCTCCTGTCACTGGTCATGACCACATATCTGCTTATGTTATTCCTAGCAGGTTCTCCAGCACACATTGGTTGAAAAATCAATCACTTCCTAGATCCATCATTTTTTCCGGCTTTTGGGCTGCATGTCTCAAGTGCTAATCTGCCAGTGGCAGTTTAATGCTGATTACAGTAGTAGCTGGTTTTCAACACTAGGAAGAAAAGACTTGCCTCATATTTCTTCAGCTAAAGCACTGTGATAAATAGATGGCATGGATAAATAAATACATATATCTCTCCGAAAACACAGAAGTTCCTCTTGTACATTTATTTATGGTCTGTAAATTTTCCCATAGCTTTACCATTATACCTGGAAGGTGTTTCTTCAAAACATCAATTCATCTAGATTTGTTTGAATTACCTACATTTTATATTACCTTGAGCTTAATTTCATCCTGATATACTTTTAAGTGATATTCAGAATCATTCTTTTCTTGTAGCTTATTCCCCACTATATTGCATATTTAACCAAGCTACAGATTTTTAGTTTTATTTATCTTACTTATAATTCTTCTGTTTCTCAAACTTTTTAACATATGTGTCGGGGTAACTTTTTGATGGTTTTTTTTTCAAAGTTAAATGAAGTCATATCCCAGAAGTATGGAGAACGATATTTACCTAAGTGCTGGCCTATTTTTCTGCCACATTTCATTGCAAGCCCCTGTGCAGTGTCTCGTCATCTTTTTTAGAATTGTACTTTCCAAGTGGTTCTTCTTTCATGTAGTATTGAATAGTTATGTTAATGATTTTACTAATATGCACTTCTCGTTTTGTTCTATTTTCCTATCCATGTTTTCCAAGTCCCTTAATTCAGGTAATATTGATCCATTTTACCATTTTCTCTGATGTTCACAGCTCATTTACTGCTTTGTCAGGCTAAGTTTTGTAAAAATAAATGAAATCATTATGCTAAGTTTTGTAAACATAAATGAAAGAAAGACCTTACCTTAAAGGAGATGCATTGTAGGTTCATAACAAATGTGGTGGTTTGACCCTGATTGGACACCAGACGCCCACCAAAGCTGCTTTATGACTCCCTCTCCTGAGCTGTAACTAAAGGCTTGTGGGTCTAGGTAAGGACAGGGAGAGATCACTCACCAATTGCCATCACAGGTAAGACAGATTTGACTTAGGGAAATAACCTTATTGCTCTCCCAACCATAGGTGCACCCCGGCTCCCTGCAATCCCAGGGAAAAGTGTTCAAAATGGCCTGTGGTCAAAAACACAGCACAAGAAACAACTACAAGATTCTGCAAGGCCCTAACATGGGGAACGAGGCTGAGAGAGGCACGTCAGCGAAGAGTTACGTTGTTGTGATCTTCCAGGGAAGTAGAAGTAGAGTAGAAGGGAAGAAGTCTCTTAGCATCTGAAATAACTCTCTAGTTCTATTTAAACTAAATCAAAACCTCTCTAATTTTCATATAAATGGAGATGAGGAAAACTAAGATGGAATAATGTTTCTTGTTTACTTTTGCATTGTTAGGAACTTTTTAAGGACTTGCAAAAATAGTAGTTAATATTTTGAAGATACGTGTCTTTATTTCTTTTTAAGGAATGCATGTATTCGGATATCCTAAAGATGACAAAAAGACTTGTATTTTTCCTTCAAAGATACAGTCTATGCAAAAGGAAATCTTTCAATAAAACAAAAGTTTTCCTTAACTGACCTTTGCTGGAGCTGTTTTGGTTTCCTCTAAAAAGAGATTCTGGCAAGGACATTGTAGGTTCCAGATTCACTCTGTGATTCTTGCTTGTTCTGTCGCTCTCAATTGGCCATCAATTATTTACGGCAGTACAAATCGTACCGCGATGACCCTGAACAATAGGCAGAGCCTAAAAACAAAGCAGGATCTTTGTTCAGAGGATGTTAAAATTGTAGTGCACTACTTTTGAAAGTTACAGAAAAAAACCCAACAGATCTCACCACTATCACTGTATTGAGTTGAGCAGCTATCTTTGGGTAAGACATAGTTTCCAGAGGTGTTGCACTCCTAGAATACCTTCTCAGGCTAATGAGCCACAGTCTATAGGAAAGCGGCTGATGCAGTCTTTGTTACTCTTATATCAAAAAATTTCTGAGGTTGGAAGGGACCTCTGGAGTTCATCTAGCCCACCCACCTTGCTCAAAGCAGAGTGAGCTACAACAGGTTGCTCAGAGTTGTGTCCAGATGAGTTTTGACTATCTCCAGGGACTGAGACTCCACAACCTCTCTGGCCACAATGTTCCAGTTCTTGATCATCCTCACAGTGAAAATGCTTTTTCTTATGTTTAAACAGAATTTCCTGTGTGTCAATTTGTGCCTGTTGCCTCTTGTCTTTTCAGTGGGTACCAGGGAGAAGGGTCTGGCTCCCTCTTTGTTACAATCCCAAGATTCCCCAATCAGGTATTTATAAACATGGATAAGATCCTCTCTGAGCCTTCTCTTCTCTGATTGAACAGTCTGTCCTCTTGCAACTTCCTCTGACATGTCAGATGTTCCAGTCCCTCAACCAATCTTTATGGCTCTTCACTGGACTTGCTCCAGTACATCCAAGTCTTTCATGTTCTGGGAAGCTCAACATCTGTGGAAGGATCCTACAGACATCCCCTAAATCTGTGCAGGGTCTACTTGCTCATATGTTTGGAAAGAAATAGAAAAAAAAAAAAAGAGGAAAACTTCACTGGGAACACAATGAAGGCCACATAAAAGATTTGAGTTAGCTGGATGGTTAAAGGCATGCTATCTAACTTTTTGTGTTATAAAGAGAGGGCAACATCTCCCTTATGACGAAAGACTGAAAGTGCTGGGTTTCTTTAGCGTGGAGAAGAGGAGACTGAGGGGTGATCTCACTCATGTTTATAAATATGTAATGGGTCTGTGTCAGTAGGATAGAGCCAGGCTTTTCTCAGTGATGTCCAGTGATAGGACAAGGTGCAACATATGCAACCGGGAGCATAGGAGGTTCCACAAAAACATTAGAAAAAACTTTTTCACTGTGAGGGTGACAGAGCCCTGGCACAGGCTGCCCAGGGAGGTTGTGGAGTCTCCTTCTCTGGAGACATTCAAAACCCACCTGGACGTGTTCCTGTGTGACCTACTGTAGGTGATCCTGCTCTGGCAGGGAGGTTGAACTAGATCTTCCAACTCCTAGCATTCTGTGATTCTGTGATGCATTGCATCAGGTGGTTGCTTTCAGAGCAGACAGAAGATTGTGTATCAATAAGAAAATCACGTACTCATATGTTGTTTACTCCTGATCTAGATCAGTTTTGATGAAGTCTGCACCGGACTGAAATTAGTTACCTAGGAATCTTTTTCCCCTGAGATGTTTCTAAGATTTTTAATGCTGTGTTGGGTTGTGCCCTGGTATGAAACGAAGTAATGAAGACTATGTGATATACCTCTTTTGAAACATAGCTTTATGAAAAATTCAACAGGAAATGCTTTCCTTTTGTTCACTGCCAGTTCATCTAGTTTGCAGCTAGAGAAAAGAGAGATGATTATTTTGGGGTACTTTAATGTGTGGGAGCTTTTAAGTAGATATAGATTTGTTTTGTTTGTTGTCAAGGTTCCAGAAGTTCTTGAAGCCTGATAATGCTTTCTCCATGTTTTATTCAGGTTGTCATCAGTAATGAAATGTAATTTAATTTTACTTTCCTATTATACTTTTCTCATCTCACTATCAAAAAAAGTGTGCAGAATATTTTTTATCACTGCTCACAAACAAGGGAGCTTTAAAAGCAAATGTATGCAAAGAACTAATGTTTTTGTAGAAAGGCTTTAATTTATTATTTAGCTCTATTTCTCCAGTGATAGCAAGAATATGCTTTTTATGAACATCATAGTACCCTTAATTCTCGAAGACAATTTACACATTAAAAATAAATTGTAAAATCCCAGTAGGATTCAGCATGTTGACACATTTTAGATTAAGGATGGTAATGTTGATGACTGCTAACTTTTAAATAAGCAAGCTAGATGGAAAATAAGTAAGCTAGATGGAAAAAAGTGATTAGCAAGAGTTGTGTTAAAAAAAGAGCAGAAAAAAACATATTCCTTGAGACAGTTAGCCTTTTGGCACCAGGATGGAATCTCAATATTTTTTTCCTTTGTGTTGTTGCTTAAAGTCTTCAAAAAAAAGTCAAAAAGCTTCTTAAGATGGCAGGCCACAGTCTTGAGAGAGACTGCAAATACATTTTCCTAGAGAGCCACAAGCTCTGGATATTTGTTGCTGCCCCCAACTAACTAGCAGGAGCTAGTTAGTCTCCTGTTGTCTTGTCTGCTACTGACTGTAGCCTTAAATATAGTCTTTGTGTCAACTCAGTGTCCAGCCATGAAGCCAGCTGCCTGGCGAAGAGAAATCATTACACTGGTTCCTTCTGGTCAGAACTGGTAAGATTACCAAACAGGATTTCCTTAAACTAATGGAGTAGCCCTGTCTTACTCATCAGGAGCACTGAGCCCCTTCAGGCACTTCATCTCTAGCCCCTCTGTGGAAGATCATCAGTTTCTTCCTTCTCCCCACTCCACTGTGTCATCGTATGGACTCATTTTGTGCTTGACTGCTTCTGCATCATCATCTCCTGCAGCCCTGATACCCATTTCCTAACAAAAACCTTCATCCTTCGCAATCACTCGCATTCATTTCCTCTTAATCTTCCTCATCGTGCTCCCATAACTCCTCTTTCTGCTCCCAGAATTGCACTTTCTTGAAACAGATCTTAAAAAGAACCAGCCCTTTGGCTATCAGGTACCTTTTCTGTCCTTTTGCAGATTTTTGTTTAAATCTTATTTCTTTTGCATTCCTTCATTAGGTCACTGTCAAACCTCTGTGCGTTTTTTGCCTCAGGATAATAGACTGCATATGCATAATACATAGTTTGGATGTCAATAGATTTTATTACAGTTTAGGATAGCGGTGCTGCTTAATTTCATGCTATCCACAAACTAGATAGTAAATTGTTGGCTCTGACAGGAAGGTTATACTACAAGTTAAATTTTACCCTGAGTTACATTCAAGTGTCTTTCTACCAGAGTCAGGATTTGGCCTGTAATGCGTTTGGGAGTGGAACAGAGAAGTTCTGGTCTTCTTATTGGACTTGACATACAATCCTGTTAGATTACAGATGCACCATCCTGATACAAAGAAAATGAAAAATCCCCAATTCCTGGTGAATTTATATGATATTAACTGATAGAATAGACGTGAATGAACAGAATGTTGAGAGAAAGTTGGCTTGGTGAGGGAGACAAGGTGTCCAGGGCAGCATTGCTCCATGCCTAGCAGAAGGGCAAAACCAGATAAATGTAGGTCAGCAGAATAAATAGGAGAATACTGAGGAGATTCCAGAAGGAACAAGACAAAGGGATCTGCAACAAGGCTTATTCCTCATCACATGTCAGAACACAGTCAAAGCAGATGTAAAAACCACAAATTAGTTCAGCTATATCACTCTTTTCCCCCTCCTTCAGCAGGGTACAAGAAATAAAGTAGGAGTTTTGCAAACTTGCCTCAAGAAGGGCACAAGTTTCTGAAAAAATGTCCCACTTGGGAACAGCACCAATTAATTCTTTTCTAACCAGCACAGAAGAAAACTGAAGAAGACACTGATCTGATTTCACTGTGAGAGTAGAAATGCCACGCACACTGCTCAAAACGGATGGCATGTGTCTTGCCAGACTTCCCAATCTTGGCTACGATTTCCGAGACTCCAGAGTTCAGCAGTGACAGGTCCTCCCATGTAAGGAGGGGGACAGCACAGATTTTGTGTGCCCTGGCTCAAGGGCAGGCTCCAGCTGGCTCCATACATTCAGCTGGCTCTTCCCTTTGCTGCATTTGCAATCTGAATACTGAACACAGGGCAGTTGCACTTGTGACGTGAGCAACAATTAAAACAAGGAGCGGTGGGGTCGGAAAGGTGCACAAGAATCAGGAGCACACTCAAAATTAGAAGATTTTTAAAATAAAAATAAATCTGTCTGGGGTCCTGTGCCTCTCTCCATCCCAGATTTCTTCCTGTGATTTGGTTTCTAACAGTCTGTCCCATGAAAGCAAAAATGTGTCAGACACAAGATCACTGGGGCATTTTCAGGGTTGATTCATCCAAAGGTAAGATATCCCACCCACAAGGTTACATCTTTTCCACGTAGTGCAGACTTCGTGATAGCAGATATTTGGAAGTAATTAATCATATTGAAGACAAACAAACCTCGACATAAATCATTAATCTAGCAAGAACATGATCTGCTTCTCTGCCTGCTTCCATCTCTTCATCTGCCTCCATGCTGCTTTGAAGGAAGACCCTTGTCTTGCAGAGAAAGTACAATGTTACCAGTGCATTTTATAATGATAGCAGGAGGGCTTGTTTTATTTTTTTCCCCTTTGTATTCCCTTTTTTCCCTTGTGTGACTATGATGTAAGTATGTCTCTCTGTAGATCTTCCACACTGAGAACTCCAACCATATATAAAGAGATCACGTTCTATTCAACCATCATTAAGCATCATTTGTGATCCTGTACTTTATCATCAGTGTACTGTCCATTCAGCAAGTTTTCATGCTTGAAATACCCATGCTGACCCCTGACATGTGTCAGTGAGTTTGTATAACAACAAACTAGTTCTGATAACACGCTTTTTATTACTACTATCTTCAGCAGCTCAACTCTCATTCACATTCATTGTACAATACAAAAGCCTTGCATCTCTGACCTCATTCCCCATGACCTAGTTGTAATACTTTAGATTTAATGGTCTTATTGTTGAGCTGCCCTTGGAGGGCTTCTTACACTTTTCCTACAGAAGTCTCCTTGAGATATGGTGCCTTATCACAGCATTTGCACTTCAAAGTACTATAGCAAGGCCTAAATCACCAGCCATCTCACCAAATATGGATTTTAAGTGTAGGAGAAGTTCAATTGTGTCCTTCATGAAGGAAAGTTATTTTAGGAAATGAGAATAAATTACAGAAGGACAGGCAACAGACCCAAATCTCTGCTTTGCTAGTTCATCCTCTTTTAGTGGGTATATCCAGAAAAGCCCCTAAGCTGGCTGGTACAGGATGCACACTCCAGTTAACTCATTACTAGATGATAAAAATCCTTGAAATGGAGAAGGAAAGTTGCACAACTGATTATATCCTTGATTGTAAAGTGAATTAGTGACAATTTTGACGTAGATAATATTGATGGAATATTTCCTGAATGTATTTATAGTTGTGAGTGAAGTATGACCTCTCTGTGTCCCCTACCTCCTTCTTCACAGCTGTCATTACATCAGGGCTATCACCCCTCTGGGAAAACAAATATTGTCCATGTGTTTGTTTGAATCCACCTGCATGGCTGTTGGGTACAACCCTAATACAGATGCTGAAAAAAGAAAGTCAAGTCTGTAAAAGCCACATTTTTTAGAAGCAGCTCAGTATAGTCTCAGTATAATTGAGCTTCTCACTTTGAATAAATGGGCTGCTTGGCATATCCTGGCAAAATAAAAACCCAGACATGAAGTACCACTAGTGTTTGAAAACAAAACTTGAAGTAAAAAGTGAATCAAAGGGAAACAACTTGTGTGCAAAATCTATTCACATTTGAACAATCTTGGACATCAAAATAGGTACCAAGAAAAAAATGAGTAATATTAAAATATCATGTGTAAGCAAGGAAGCCTCTTTTTTTTAAAAAAAAGACTAAAAACAAACCAAAAAAACCTGAAAAACCAAACAACAAACAATAATAATGATAATTTGCAAAGAGAGGACTGGTAATTTCAAAAGCTTTCTGAAATGCCTACGTACCAGCTATATACAGCACAGTGGAAATGTAGCTACCGCCTCAGGAGTATCCCCCAAATATATTAAGCACTCCATGGAAGTGTAGGAAGAGTGATAATTTGGCCAAAGATACATTGGAAAAAATACTATACCTGAAGAACTTTACTGCTCATGGAGATCAAGCATGACTCTATTGTCTGATCCACAGGACAATAATTGATACACTCCACAGAACTGAACTTTCAAAACGCAAGGTCAGAGAAATTTAAGGTAACTTATTTTACTTCACCTCTGTGGTTTGATCAAGAATCTAATCCTCTTTTTCTGTTAATCAGTTATCAGGCTCCTATTTTCAGGAAAGTCTCGAGCAGCAGCCAAAGTGCAGCAATTAGACCTTTGAGAGTGGTTAATATCTAAATCCAGACTTTTTTTTTTTTTTTTTGCATTGACTTTAAAAATACAAGAGCAGACATTGCCTGTGGTTGCTACTAGGATCCATATAATCTGAGGGTTTTTCAGAAAATCAAATCTCTTAATTTAAGGAGCCACTTTCAGAGAAATAAATGTTATACCCAAATTTTATAAAATTTACAAGAATGTTCCTGCCCCCACCCCCAACTCCTGTGTTATCTGTCTCTGAAGACACAGCACAAAGGAAATACAGTTTAAAAGATCAAGGACCTTTGAGCACACAAGTCTCTGAGAACAAAGTTGTTTTGTTTTCTTGTCAGTAAATTTAGTATTCCTTTCATGAAACACAATTTAGTCAACCTATTAAAATGCAATCATAGATCTCATTAATGAAAAGCTGCTAATTTAGCTTTTCTCCAATTATAGTATAAGGTTTGTTGCAGGAAAAAAAAAACAACCACCACACCAAAATCATCTTATTTCTTCAGCCTTTCCATTATCTGTAGTAGAAAAAAAATAAAGAAAAAAAATAAAGAAGAGTTTTCTTCAGGCAAGAGAACATGAAAACAATTATCTCCTTCTTCCATGTTTAAATTCCCTTTTCCCTGTCTACCTCTCTATCTTGCTCTCTGTAGAGGGATTATTATCAAGAATAATAAAATCTATTCTCTAAGGATAAAGAATGAGTAAACCTCATGGAAGGTGAGATTTTCTGAATCATTCATTTGCAAAGCCATTTAGTGTCCATAACCTTTTTCTTCTAATTTAAATCTATATGGCTTGAGTCGGATTTCTCTTAGACTAGTTTTACACCTGAAGAAATCCATTGCAGCTCCGCTGCATTGCATTTGGCACAGTGATTTACACCTAAAGAAAAGTGGATGCTAGATGTTACAGTCCTGCTTTGGGACAGTTCTTCATGCACCTTACAGGGAGACAGATGACTATCTGCAAGATATAAAGCAGCAGAAATCTGGGCCCTTTGCCATTTATGCCCAAAATCAGGCTATTTTGCATGGAATATTCAGATGAAAGTTAAAACAATACCCTATGAAAGAGGACAGCATGCGTATGAGCTCTGGTCCTTTCTCTGATCCTATCCTATCCTATCCTATCCTACCCTATCCTATCCTATCCTATCCTATCCTATCCTATCCTATCCTTTTCTCCTATCCACACACAAGCCAGCAGCAGCCTTGGAGCTGTATAGCTGTGACAGTGTTGTAGTCTTCCCAGGCCAATATGATTCTTCTTTGCAAAGACAAAGCCTCTCAGCAGGACACGGTGGTTGGTCATAGCATCACACTAGAGTGGCTAACTGGCTTCTGAAACTACTGAGCTTCTGATCATCTCAGAGAATGTGCTGAGAAGTTTGAGACTGTGTCTGAATTCACCCCTGCTAGGTTAGCAGATGATTTGCACTTAAAATGGAAATGTTGATGTTCTTCATGGTTCTTATTCACTCTGGGAATCCGTTTACAGTAAGGACTACTTCCCAAGAGAGACTTTTGATTCTCAAATAAAAGATTTTAGCATTCTTGAACTCCTTGCCAAAATAAATCCTGTCAACCTCTGTGATCACACCAGAGCCTTATGTGATGTTTTGCACTTTATCCATTGCACACCTCAAAGCAATCAGGAGGTCATTGCACTCTGTCTGCTGTTAGCTGGTTAGGCATGGCAGGCAGGGAAGGGAGTGTGTGCAGCACCCAGGCAGTGTCTGCAGTGGGCTCTATCACCAGAGGTCTCTCAAGTTTCACAGCTTTCCTGTCACATTGCTCAGATGGAAAGTGACAAAAATGTGAACTACCTTGATCAGTTTTTTCGCTAGAATATGGACAGTGTAAGCTGAGTACTGCTGTCATCTACATTGAAGAGTATCATCAGTAATTCCAGTGCTTAGACCGTGACTATAACAAGCCATAGAAGATTCCAGTAACACTCATTTCAACATATCTATGCCTCTTTAGATAAGAGTTTAATTTTATCTAATAACGAATGGAGCTTCAAGTTGAAAAAATTTCTTACAGCACATTTAAACTTGAGAAAGTTGCCAGTTCCATCAGCATAAATACCCCCAGACTGTGGTTTCCCTGCATTGAGAAAAGCTACTTAGAAGAGGAGGTGATGCTTTCGGAAAAAAAAAAAAGTAAGCAAAGGGTCCATTTACTATGTATTTTCTGTGAAACTATTTCTGAAGACTGAGGTCTGAACTCAGAGTATAAATAATCTAAGGCTGCTCGGTGTTGCATGAATCACACACCCGGGAGTCAGGAGGGAGAGTACAGAATACATCATCGTCTCTGAGACTGTAAGTTTTGGAAACAACCAGTTCACCATGGGCATGCTCAGAGGCCTAATAGCCTAGTCACTGGTGATTTGATATTCAAAACAACATCAGTTCCTGAACCCCTGTAAACTTGAAAATTTAATGTGTTAATCCTCACAAGCCCTTTACATCGGAGTTGGAGATTATATCTATTACCCAGGGAACGAGCCTGAGGCAATGAGTCTAAGGGTTCTGACAGAAAACTAAAATCAAATAGCCTAAGCCAACATCGCTGTTCAGCTGTGTGCCGCATCCTTGTTTCAGAGATTTCTACCCCTCCTAAGACAGGCAAGCTGCAAAATGACCTATCAAGCAATGGGATTTCCTCCCTGTCCAATCACTTCTTCATAAATTTTTTCGCTTCTCAAACAGATGCCCTGATCACCTCTCCCTCCACCTCCTTGGCCCGTTTTGCATGAAGTGGTGAAAGTCAGCAGTGAAGTCTTGTGTGGGACTTCAACTTTTGTGGAATTTCCCACTCACTCTAGTGGGCCAGAACTCTTTTGGTCCAACTCTAGAGGCAAAATGTCAATAATGTGAAATGTCCCAAGCAGTTGCAGAATCCTTGGAGTGATCTAACTTTAAAATAGTCAAGATATTTAACTTTGGACTAGATTTGTCATTTAAGCACAATGAGGGATATTTCAGAGCCAGAATCAGAAAACCTTAAAGTATTCCTTAAAGTGCCTAGTAATGGAAAAAAAATCTATAATCAAAGGGAAATTAACTTGCACGATACCTCCTAGGATATTTATTCCTGACAATATGCAAGATACATGACAATCTAAATCTTAGAATTTTTTTTCTTGTAAATTTAAATGCTTGGGCATCCTTGTTCATACATTCCCCAAGTGGATTGCACTTAAATATCAAAAAGGAATGGAGGAAATTTGACCTTGTATTCACTCCCACATTGACAATTTAATACCACATTACATTAAAATGCACCATCAACAAGTGCTACATAGTGAAAAAAACAGAAATTGTGTTTATGAGCACTTTGCTTCAATGTGAATACAGCTTAAGTGGTGAAGTCTGTACTGCTTACCACCTGCATAGTCCCTAATCTTCCTATCTATCCTTGTGCTAAGGTGGTAGCACAGAAAAACTAAAAGCCACAGTCAACAAGCAAAACAATTACAGGAGCTACTGTGATAAACAGCCAATGCATTTGTCAAGCCAGGTGTCTGTAATTGCCTAAGACAAGGAAATGGAAGTGGAAAGGCCACACACAAAGAAAAATTATAACAATGAAAACTCCCAGAAAGTGAAGCAGCATTTGCAAAGAAGAATTTTGACAGTTTTTCTAGGAATAAATTGCAGGAGAAAAGTTTAAGGGTGCACTTTTGGCCAGAAGTGACTGATGACAAAGAACAACCTTACTTTTTGGGGAGCTGTTCATACCAGCAGGGAAGAAGCTCAGATCAGCTGAGATGCAGTGTTAACCTGGGCAGTTGGTAGCCTCATAGATAAGGCTAGGTGGAGCTAAACTTTGTGAAAATGATCAGTTTTTGACATTTGTCTTTCTTCTCATAAAGAAGGTTTTGCAGACTTTATTGGCAAAAATATACACCAAGAGAATTACCCTAGCTGGTGTCCAGGCCTGGAGAGCACTAAGAGGATTAAATGGCCCTGACAGGTGATTTTAAGAATGCACAGCAAGAATAATGGTTTAACTGTCTTACCTGTATCACTTGAATTTGATGTCCCAGATGACAGCTCATCTCCAAGCTCTGGCATCTGTCGGGCAGTCATTTTCCTGGTTAGAGTTGTCCCATGTATAATTATAAAATATTAAAGCAGGATCACTAAGGGGCTAATTATGTTTTCTGAAGACTGTAACATCTTCCTCCAGATGTAGCATCTTCCTCCTGATTTGAAACAAACTCAAGCCTGCTCTGAAGGATTTTTTTCACTGTCTGTCACTCTCTAATTTCGACCAGGAATTGCATCCTCTATCTTTTCATGCTTCCTGATTGTTACAGACTATTACAGCTCTGGGAATGAAGGTTCAATTTCCACAGAGAGACTGATGGTTGAATCAGATGACGACAAACACAAGGAATATTGATTTAGGCCATCCTTTATTACATAAAACAATGTTCCAACTATTATAGATAATTTTATTACGAGTTCTTGCTATACACAAACAGTATTCCACCTAATGTGTATACCATGAGAACTGGCACGATCATTCAAACGCAAGCCCTGCCAGCACGTTTGCATCCAGTTGCCCTGTGATGACAGAACCACCACTCTCCATCATCCACTCAGCACGTCAATGCCAGAAAAGTCATGTTCCCAGTAACTAGGGAGGTTATCTAGGCTGCTGATGGTGGGCAGTTGCAGCGACTTGGGGCATTCTGATTGGATATGACAGCATGTGTGCTTCTCTGCCCCGGACATGCAGCAAAGCGTCAGAGGGTCCTCTTCTCTTCGAATGACAGTCAAGTGTCTTGATAAGTCTCCTTGGGGTTTTGTCTTGGTTTGGTTTTTTTTGTCCAGGAAAACTGATTTACTATGGTTCATGCTTGTATCAGGGATCTCCTATCTAGGTATCACGTGGATCACCAGCCAGGTATTTGCATGTTCATCTTGCCATGTTATTATTGATTTCTCACCTATCTCAGGTAAGCTATTCATTATTTCTGTTAGTTTCAGCCAAGCACCATAAACCCTCAAGTACTTTCTGTTTTGCATACTAGCCACTGTATAGCCACAGTTTACATTTTACTCCATCTTTGGCAGATTTCTAGCACCAAGGGAAGGCTTTGTATATTCCACCAAGGTGATGTACTAAGACACTTCTGATCAAAATTAAAAATATATATATATATATATA
>NW_009732192.1:125331-127161 GCF_000703405.1 Apaloderma vittatum | reverse complement strand
CCGATATCTGCCTGCCTGGATATTCCTCCCCCACCCCCCTCCCTTGTTCCAGGGGCTTGGAGGGGGCATCCAACACCTCTCATTCCTCCTCTGCCCTCAAGGGGGCGTTATCACAACACCAGGTCCCAGGAAGGGGGGGAATTCAGGCCACAACACCCCACCTCGTACAGTGTCTTCTCCCACCCTCCCACCCCCCGTAGCTACCTGGGGATGGTCTCTGCGTGTGTGAGGGTTGCAGGGGGATAGTGTGAAGGCTGAGACTAAGGGCTCATTGCATGAGAGTGGAGGGAAGCCGTTTTTCAGGGGAATTAAAAAAAATGTCTCCCCAGAATCTATCTGCAATTCCTCCCCTCCCCCCACTTTTTTTTTTTTTTTTTTTTTTTTTTTCTCTTTGTTTGTAAGGAGATATTACAGACCTTCTGTTATGATTAATGAAGCTCTTCTAGGAGGATCTCCCTAACCCTTATGACATGCATCTTGGTATCTGTCTGTCACTATTCTTTTCCCATTTCTGTCTCCTCAGGGCCAGGACCTGGACAGTGTGTGGTTGTACTTGTGGTAACATCAGGCCTCATCAAGGGGCATGAGGATTATTCAGGACAAGAAGCTACATCATCTTGTCCCTTCTTAAAACCGGCTTTGCTTTTTATTTATTTATTTTTTTACTCTCTCTGGCTGTGGGAACTTCAGATACAGAAGAACAAATCCTGTGATAAAGTGGAGGGGTCTTCTGGTAACCTACTCCAGGCCTTGCAGTATTTCTTATCTTGCCAGGCCGACGTTTTTCTTTCCTTTTACTTTTTTATATTTTGCTGTTGTTGAGCCTCCTGATCTCGTTGACTTACTCTGTAGGAGATGAAAGAATTGGAGGGTAATGTGTGCTGGGCACAGGGAATATGTCTTATTAACGTGTCTACCATTACCTTTTTTCCCTCCTTGCGGTTGCAGGCCTGTTGCTAGATGTGATGTCAGGCTTTAGAACGGGCAGGAGGTCTAAGATGATCGTCCTTCTCCCTTCCCTTGGTTCATCTCAAATCTGTTTTCCCTATTTTGTTTTACTGTAGTGTTGAAAGCAGGGGTGTTAGGATTAAAAGTAAGTCTTCCAGTCTGGGAAGTTGGAAGCTTCAAGATAATGTCTACAAACCTATCTTCAGTTTTCACTGTCCCGTTTTCTTGGCTCCAGGCAGAGAGCCTGGGAGATAGGGAAGACTTGGTGATGAGGGAGCACGTTCTGTCTTTGCTGGAGTTCTCTTTTTGCTCATTCCGTCTGTTTAACCCTGTTGTTGTTTTGCAGGAGCAGGAGTCGTCCAAGGGGGTGTTATTAATCATAACACCAGGTCCCAGACTTCAGCTCTGGATGGAGCCACCACAACGAGCACCAGCACCACCACTGCAGCAGCAGGAGGATCTGAAGTCACTGCTGCTCCAGGGACCCTCAGTCAGGGCAAATCGGTGGTTATCAGCACCATGGCAACTGCCTTGTCCACCAGGAACGGCAAGATTGGGACCACAACGGTGCAAACTTTGAATGGGAGTAACGTGGTGATGAACTCTCACCACACAGGAAGTGCTGCTTTCTCTGGGACTCCTGTGACTGCGAACCCCGCTTCAGCACCTGCCGTGGCCCCGCTCGTTAACAATGGACCTGGATCTGTGGCGAAAGGAAATACTGTAAATGCGGTTTTGCCAGCGGCTTCCAACACTGTCATCCAGACTTCTTTCCTTAATACTGCTGTGTCGGCTGCATCTTCTTCCTCGCCCACAGTTATCTCCTCGCAGCCACCGCCAAGCATTGGCACTGGCGCGCCCACAGTAACGCTGGTGAGGCCA
>NW_009732192.1:120330-125300 GCF_000703405.1 Apaloderma vittatum | reverse complement strand
ACGGGACCCCCCGGAGCTGCAGCTGGTGCAGCCACTCAGAACGGGAGCAATACTGTGATCAATTCAACCATCAGTGTGGGGAGTTTTCCTGCTGTTGCTACAGCCACTGTGGGATCTGGAGTTTCCCTCCAGACATCGCTCGTGAACAGCCAGTCTGGTTCCGCCGTGCCGGCAGCTCCCGCCACGCAGGTTATCAAATCCGAGTCTCCTAAAACTATAGTCCAGGCAGTATCCCAACAGCAGACGCTGGCTACTGGTGGCCAGCCCAGTACTACAGGGGGTAACATGATTATTGGGCAAACTATGCAAGCTGGGCTCTCCAATGTTGCTCCCAATCCTGGTGGGATACCTCCTGCAGCCCCCGGCACCCCCACAGGAATGGCTAAAGGCACTGCCAACACGGTGGCGCAAAGTCTGCCGAGGACTCCAACGGCAACTACGAGTGGAATCAGAGCAACTTTGACTCCTACAGTTTTAGCACCTCGTTTGCCTCAGCCACCTCAGAATCCAACTAACATTCAGAATTTTCAGTTGCCGCCAGGTAAGTGAGAGGATTGAGGAGTTTTATTTTGGAAGTGTATTTCTTGCAGGGAGGAAAGGTTCCAAATCAGATTTCTTGCAGTTTAATTGTAAACTGTGGAAAAGGCATTACATCTAACAATTGGAATAATTTGGTTTTGAGTAGTAGCGTAGTAGCGTTCCACTACTTAGCGTACAATTTCAGGTGACCAGAAAGTCTCCTGAGCAGTAATAATTTGAAAGTAGTTCTACCTGGTATCTTTGTTACAATGTGAGTGTAGATGAAGCCGCAAACTGTCGAGGTGTGACAATGGAATATTATCAAATGAAATGTTGCTATTTCGTTTCCACGTGAGGCGTTTTGACTTCCAAGGCGGTTTTGTTAGTAGCTCGTATAACCTTCGCGTGCTGCTCACTTCCCTCTCTGTCCCTGCATGCCCCCAGTGCTACAGAGCACTCGCGGATAGAGAAGCAGCGGATACAAGAAAATTACCTGCTTTTGCTTTAAATGCCTTCAAAGTACAACTTAAAATCTCACAGATTTGGAGCTTCTGATCATCTTTTTAGCCACTGGAGTTCTGATACAAAAGGCAGTCTTCCTCTGTCCTTACCTCACCCTGTTGTGTCTAGGGTTGCAGCTTTTGTAGTAGCTGGTCTCCTGCTTTAGTGCTGAGCATCTCTGGACAAGGAATCTAGTCCTGAACCCAGTAGGTGAGGAAAAAGCAGGATGAGAAGCGTTTCTTTTCTGGGAACTGTCCTGTCTCCTAGATTTGGAGATTTAAGGTTATGTTATTTTGAACCAAGCATGTACTTGTATCCAGTTTCATTTTTAACCAAAAATAATTGTGTGAACCTACACAGTTTCCTGTCTTTTTAATAATATGTAGTAGTAGCTGTATTCTTGCTATTCACTGGTTTTGGGGCAGTATACAAAGAACAGCTAATTAAATTTTGCCGCTAGTGCCGAATGAAATCAGTGGTGGTTGTGTGTTACCTGTTTCAATTGGTCTTAGTAAAAATGCAGCTATTGAAACTCCTGACCAACCTTACACAGCGCACCTGTCACGTAGGGTAGAGCAGAAACTGCTGTGTTGCTACACACGGTCTTTTCCTGTTATATACAATCTATGGTATGTTATGCCATGAAGTCTGTCAAATGTTCTGTGTTTCTTAAGTTCTAGCTAGCGTAAATATTCCTCATATTTTATATAGAAGATTATACCCCAGATGAGTAATTTGAATGACACGTTGCTAATTTTAAAAAAATAATAGCAGTAAAACTGGGCCCTTGAAATCCCAGTGCTTAATTTGAAGCTTGTAAATTGGTAGGCTGGAAAAGCCTTATTTATGTATTTGTTGCCACAGCCTATCGATGGATTTTTCAGGTTTACAGTCTATTGCCATGTATACCTACGTTTTCACTAATAATGCATTATAAACCTGATTATGGGAGAAATACTACTCTTGAGTCCAGTGAGACCTTTTCTCCAGGTGGCTGATGTTTTCCGGCTGCCATAGCACACTGAGATGTGTTACTCTTAGAAGCAGCATTGCCAGTCCTTAAGCATAATTGGACCATAAATTGCTCCACTGGAGGTCTTGATAGATCAAAGTAAAACAATATAGGTTCTAAACACCGGAGTTTTTTTTTTTATTAAGCACTTTTCTTGTCTGTCCTTGAAAAATATTTATAACTTCAGAAGAATAGCCTGACTCTTAAAATGAGCAAGTATATGTGACTGAATACATAGAAATTGGAAATTGGGCTCTCGCGTGGTCATACGGACTTTGTATTGGAAAGGATTTTTTTTCAGTGGAACAGATTTTTTTTTTTAAATTGCTTTGGTTTACATTTTTATAGTTTATGAAAGTAGCTAGCTTTGAAGACTGTTTTGTTTGCATAAAGTATTTCATACAGAACACTTAAGAACTGATGGATGTTGAGCTCTTACGAACATCTCACAGGTGCAAGGGCCAAGCATCTCCAAAAGTCTTCCTACATGCAACCGCTTTAATCTTAAGTGGGGTGCATATACACTCATAGTGAGAGGAGAATAGGTGACTGTGCTTTTGAAATTGTATGTCAAATTACAGCTCCATAGGCCAGGTTTTTAAAGGCAGCTTGGTAGTACAAAGCTGCAACTGCAGTGCTCGTGTGCTGGGCATCTACTGAGGCATCAAATTTGCATTCACAGGTTGATGCGTTCAGAAGTTTGTAGTGTGTGCCGCTGATAGGAGTTTGTAAGACTTAGTGCTCAAAATAGCTTGAGATTATACACTGCACATGTTGCTTTTTACACCAGTATTTGCGAGCACTCAAAAAGAAAATTCTTATGGAAGGATTGACCAATAAGCATCACGTTTTACAGTTATTTTCTTCCCTGAATTACTGTTTCTAGGTCTCAAAAAAACCCAGTTACAGTTTGGCATATGTGGAGAGCAGAATATAAAATACCAGTAAATGTTATTAACCTGGGACTTGAAAATTAGAAGCCTTAAAAGGTTTCAAATGTTTTCTTAAAAAGACCATGTGGAAAATAAACTTAATTGGTGCTGTTTAAAATATATTACTTTTAGAATAATGATTTGTATTGTATCAAGGCGATTGTGCAAGAAACATCGACCGAATTAGAGATGTTTGAAGAGCTAATGGGCTGTAGTTGTTGTGACCTTACTGAGTTCTGGTATATTGCTTCTTAAAGAAACTGGACTATTCAGAGTATCTGCACATTAATAATGATTTTTCTGCTATTAACATCTTTGAGGAAGAAATCTGTTGTGCTTAGTACTTTCTTCATGTTTGGAACTTTGTGGTCCAGTTGGACAGTTCTGGGTAATGAAGGTCCAAAAATAACCTTATTTATAGCTTAGCAAAGACATGAAAATACTGTCAGATGATTTTTCTAGGGGATGGGAACACAAGTTTCTCAGTGTACAATGCTGCTTTAAAGATGCAACATCTTTTGAAACTGTGACTGAAATGAAATTGTGTGAAGGTCTTTGTTGCTGAGTACTTCAAGCAATAATGTGAAATGTCTACAATAATGGGGTGGGAAAATTGGTGGGATTGTTAAAGCATTAAGTCAGTGTTCTGCTCTTACAGTTGCTCAGAAAAGTCTGCAGAAAAGTGTAACTGAGAGTATGCCCGAAGATTAATCTTCTGCAGTGTGAGAGTTTGCAAAGTTCAGAAGTCGCTGCCGACGCGCGATGGAATCCTGTTGTAAAATGACAAAACTTGTGTACTTTACAATCACTTTTCAAAATACTGTCTTCTCTAGCGGTGCTACAACGCAATTTCAAAACCAATGCCTATGCTTGCTTTAGCAGAATTGTCAACTCGAGGGTTTAAAAATTTGTTTGTTCTTGAAGATGCTTTATGTTGTTAATTCTCTTGTGTTTTATTGTGATGTATAAGCGTCTCATAATAAGGTTTTAAGGTGCTTGCTTAAAGATGGGAGAGGGCTGCAGGGAGTGCTGTAGGTATACAGTAAGAACAAGATAGAGCTGGTCGCTCTGGACAATTTCCTCTACATGCGTAGGTGAAACAAATCTAGAAATCTTCGCTTTCCCCTATCCTCTTCTTTTACCTGCTGAGCAAATGTTAGTAATTAGGAAAATTTGCCAGCTTGATTCTAAAGACCAACTTTTTTTTTTTTTTCCCTTGAATGAACAAGATTCCATGAACTTGGTCCTGTTTGAAGATAACAGATAGGATAGATTGTCTTTATAGTTAGTGTGACTTTTCTTTAATGTCTGCACTCAGGACAGCAGTAACGCAGCTGTAGTGGAGCTGCTATCAAAGATTTCTTCTGCTTTGTATCTAATATCTATAAAACTTCTTTAGGACTTCGGCAGAACTCGGTCGCATCTGCCAGTTGGTGATGGTAGAGGATGAGGCTGGGCTTCTTCATTACTTTCTGTCTGGAGAGTGTCTCATGTGCCACCTCCGTTACAAAAGTTGCAGTAAGAACGGGAGGGGCTGTCTCCTGACCGCAAAGGGGACGAGGCTCCTTTAAGCCGAGAGTTCTAGAGCTCCCAACAGAACTGATTCTAGAACTGATTCTAGTTCTAGAGCTCCCAACAGAGCCACTCTCTAGAGGGACGGGCTACCTGGAAGGACGTTGGTGCTGTGCTCTGCAGACCCTCCAGGATGTACTACAGCTATCCGCACCTTCAAGGTGTTTTTCACAGCCTTAGAGGCTGGAAATTCACTTCATGTTAAATGAAAGCTTAACTTTTGTAGAAACGGGTAATTTTTAGCTTGTGTTAGTTATCCAAGAAGGTTTCTAAACCTAAGGTTTGGGAAGAAGGTTTCTAAATCAATCTAACTTGATTATAGTGGCTTTAGGATAGGAAAGCTACCTGAACCCATACTTAATTTAAAGCATGGGTTCAGGTCCTTTTCACTTGAGCCATCGTACTTTTTTGGAGCTCAAGTCACTGAAAAATAA